>NC_065919.1:37272277-37342845 GCF_024586455.1 Bactrocera neohumeralis
ATATTGGAAAAATGGATAGCAAACTGTGCGTTGTTTATTTTCTGCCATCTCAAAATATTAAAATTTGTTTTTGTTAATATACTTGCACATAATTTAATTAGCAATATAAAACTGCTTAAAGGTTGGTACGCAGCTCTCAAGTAATTGCTCAAGAAAAAAATACATTAATTTTGACAAGAGATCTACATTAGAAGAGCATAAACAAAGAAAACAAACTTTTGTGCGTAATATGTATGAGTGTACGTGTATGGTAACATAAATATTTTCATTGAGATTTGAGAAATGTTGTTGATTGGTAGGTTTCATACAACATTTCAAAATGGAATATACTTCATAATAATGATTTCAACTAATTTAGGATGAATTTGACGATTACTTCGAATTTCCTTCAAGAAACAATTGTTGATTTTATGTTTCTTCGCAAAACAAGGTTTGCCATATTCACATTTTACTGAAAAAAGTATCAAAAATTAGTACTAGATTTCTTGAGAGCTGCGTACTAGCACAAGTAAATTTATCGCAGGAAAGTTTCTTGACCGTTTCTATTTGTTTGTTTATGTAAGTAAGTATGTGTGTGTGTGTGTGACTAATCGCGATGTAGGGATCCCTACACGTGCAATACTGAAATAGCTGATATACATACAGTGTAGACATACATGCATACATACTCTGTATGTATATCAGCCGTTGTAATGCTCGAAAATTCCACGAAAAAATGCTGCGGCTCTCAAGATATCTTATTCTTATTAAACATCGAAAATATAGTGGAAGTAGAAGAAAACAAGTGCAAGTGAAATAAAATTAAAGTTAATATAAGTATTTCGAAGTGGAATATATTTTGAAACAATAAAACAATAAGTGAAATGAAAAGAAGAAATTTTGATAATTGTCTTTCTAAAGAAAAAAGGACTTTCCAGTCCAAAATAAAAGTTATACAAAAATGTTTGAAAGGGGAAAGTGAAAGTGGAAGTGTAAGTTCTAGTGCGTTTTTTGAAAGGATTCCTCTTGTAAACAATAGGGAACCTGATCCTTCAGTGGTATGTATTTCTTAGATTGTCGAAAAGGCTGAGGTTTTGTAGTCGATCAGAGAATGCAAAGTTCTCTTAAAACGAGTGGAGCAGTCAGTGTGCCGCATGACCGGCGAAGTGATTGACAAAGAGCTGGACGACGTCGCTAGCACTTTTCCGATGGAGTCGCAAGCAACAGTTGCGGAAGTGGAAAATAGACTGCAAAGCCAAGACTATGCCCAAACAATGGTAACCTACAAAATAAAATATAATAAGTTTACTACTAGTTGCAATACTTTTACTTCTTTTAAGACTACAATCCTCCATAAACTTAAAGGCGCCAGTGATAATGTGGCAGACGTAATACCGAAGGTTTTCTCAGATGAGCTCTTGGTTGGATATAATTGGGATGGCAGATGGAGCAAGAAATCCCTATGCAAGTTGGCGCTGGTTGATACCATTTTAAAAAGTACATACATATATATAATTTCAACTTAATGTTTACTTAAAATGTTTACTTATATATGTATATTTTTCTTTTAATTTAGATGTGTTTCAACAACAAGGGTGTAGGAGTTTCGAACAAAATATAAAGCGGTCAATACTGCTCAGCCATCACAGATTAAAGCAGCGTACTTATTTAAAAAACAAACGGAAACAATAATTAAATTTAAAAACTGAACAAATTAAAACAAAAAAATGTAGCTTTAATTATACATTAATTTTTTTTATTTTTGTACAATTTTTTTATAATATTATATGAATTAATAAATGAATGAATATTACATGAATCAAAATGAATTTTTTTTTCTAAATAAACTAAATTACAATAAACTAATAAATGCATAATTTTTACATGTGCTTACATCATATATGACTGCCACAACCGCATGATATTTACATCATATGTGATAGACACACATGCATGATGTTGACATCAAGCATAACAGGCATTCATGACAGAGATTTATATCATTAATGACACAAATTTTTATTCTAAACACCGTTGGAGTGAGCAGTGTAGCTATATGTTGTTCAGGTTGTTAAACCCAGTATGTAAGAAAGAAATGCAATGTCACATGTATACAAAAGTTTTGGTCACCTTTTTCATATTGCCCTTAAAAATGTGATAGAAACTTGCACTGAGCCAGTGACAGAAAATTGTGACAAAAGTGATTGTCATAAGATTGATCATATGATTATCATCGTTCTTGTAGGGAAGGCACTTGATTACACAGGTCCACAAAAAAAATCGATGAAAGGTTTCTTTGACCAAACATGGTGTATTATATGTATTTTGGGCCGCTGAAACCGAATCTGAAGTCCGTTTCGCTCCATCACGTCAGGATTTTTTCCTAACCTCAAAATACATGTCGGATTTTACTTGACAGAAAAAAATTAAAAAATATTAACGGATTTAGCTTAATTTTGGGATAGAGGGGTTTTGAGGGGTCCCTGATTACGAAATTAAAGACAAATTTTCAAAATACAAAATGCGGATCCAATATGGCCGTCGAAATTCTTGAATTTTCAAAAAATTCTTCAATTTTTAAGAAATTCTTCTTGGGTGACTTTAGTGAAGAGCAGGGCGAGAGATTCCACCAGGATTTACAAGAGATGGAAAAGAGACATCAGGGGGTATGCAATGACCACATGTTAGCAGACTACTGTTGGTCACTAAAAAGGGAGACTTCAAATCCACATAAAAGAAAAGCACGATGAAGACCATTTGAAACTAAAAAAACTCGCTACTATTAAATAAATTAATACAAACGAATCAGCCTTTTTGTTGACCAATCCTCCAGGGCCCTAAAACCCCTCTGTACAAAGTTTAATGAAAATTCAAGAATTTTTTTTCTGACCGCCATTTTGTATTTTGAAAATTTACCTTTAATTTCGAAATCAGTGACCTCGAAAATCCCTTGATACAAAACTTTATAAAAATTGAAAAATTTCTTAAAAATTGAAGAATTTTTTGAAAAGTCATGAATTTTGACGACCATATTGGATCCGCCATTTTGTATTTTGAAAATTTGTCTTTAATTTCGTAATCAGGGACCCCTCAAAACCCCTCTATCTCAAAATTAAGCTAAATCCGTTAATATTTTTTAATTTTTTTCTGTCAAGTAAAATCCGACATGTATTTTGAGGTTAGGAAAAAATCCTGACGTGATGGAGCAAAACGGACTTCAAATTCGGGTTTAGCGGTCCAAAATACATACATTACACCATGTTTGGTCAAAGGAACCTGTCATTGAATTTTTTTGTGGACCTGTGTTTTTTATGATCACGAATACAATAACCACCATAACGGTTGTTTTTCTGTACTGTATTCTTATTACATATTTTTCTTTTATTTGCTGCATTTTTGTATGCAGTCAACTGATAGTGGACTGTATATTATTGTTCAAGTAATTTGAACAGTAAATTCAACTAAATGCACGAAGTTCTTGTGCATTACAAAGTTGCATTAACATGGGTCAAATGCGCAAGTAAATGTAAATTAAGCCCGCTAATGTATATTAGCGCTGTCGTCTGTCAGAATGTTTGAGAATAATTATTAATATCAATTGTTTCAATATCGATCGATCAAACATGTATTCTCTCTCTCTGTTGATTGATCATTCTGTACAGTGTATTTCGTTTTCATTATAATGAAAACAATAAATAATTTACTAATTACACTTAATTTTTATATCATAGTATCATATTTTAAATTATGGTGTCTAAATTCATATTTGCTTCAAGTCGACCTCCCATATCCATTTCTTTTTTTTATCAAATCTTTTCTGAAAGCTTCAATTGCTTAATCTATTGTAAATTTCCTTTGTATTAGTATATTATTTCGATGTTTTTTCTATTCTTCATACTATTATTGTTTTTGTTGGTGTTGTTGTTGTTGCTGTTAAATTTTTGTTTAAATGGTTGGGAATCATCATAATCCATTTTCAAAATTTGTAAAGCGCCTGCATAATCCAAGCCCTTTAGTATATCTCTTAAACAATTGAAAGCCCTAGGTCCTCTGCGTTATTTTTTTGAAAAATGTGTGGTGTTGTATTTTCTCTAAATTCTGCGGTAATCCTTTACCATACCGATTTTTTGCGTCTTTGAAAATATTTGTTATCTTATTATTTATATTTGTTATCAGTCCATTTCTGGGGTTAATAAAGCCCATGTATCCAAAATATATGTTTTCAGTTTAGAAATAGAATTAAATTGACGATATTCCTCGTACACCTTTCTTACATCAGGAGAACAAGCTGGCCATTCCAAAAGATTGATATTTTTACGTTGAAGCCATCTTTTCGTTGGCCTGCTCGTATGGATTCCTGCGTAGTCTTGTTGAAAATAGAAAGAGTTTTATGGATGACTGTGTATATAGGGTAGCAGATTTGCTTCTAATACTTCCAGGTACTCGGAACTATTCATTCGGCAAGAAGGGAATGCCAACGGTACTGTCTCAGAATTTGAAAGTGCGCTCCAAGCCATAGGTGAGCTTCCGCCGATATTGCAATTTAAAAAATATCGCGGTTTTTATCGTAAATACATATCTCTAGTATCCCAAAAAGTGGTCTAGATCATCAAGGTTGAACATTTTCTCATCGGAAAAAATTACCAATAGTAAAGTTTTTTTGTAAGCACTTTGTCTACTTTCCTGCAACTGTTTTATTAAAATATTTTCTTAATCTTACCTGATGGCAGTCTTTATTCATGTGATTTCGAGCAAAACTGAGATGAGAGTTTATGGTGTGGTTTTAATAGAGGCGCTTTCTGCTTTTGCTCACTTAAAATTTTAGGTTTTCGTTTCACCGTCAGATTGCTAAAACAGATGCAGAAATTTGGTTCTTTATAACTAATTTATAAGATGGAGTCATATGTAGAAGTTCACGCAAGTGAGGAAAGTTCTCTGATCGCCATTCATTTGGGAGTGGCCAGAAACGATTCTTTTACATATGACTCAAGCAGCTCACTACTTCCGGTCTTTGACCAAGTATCCTCTGGGTAGCTAAGGACATCCGTTCGAAGGCGAGCTAAAGTGAGAAGGCGAAACATCCCCTGCATAGGGTTGTGCGCTGGGTTTGGGACCCGCCACGTAAAAAAACACTCCAATGAAAAAACAACAACAGCCTCGGATAAGAGATCTCCCTTTTGATGACGACCATGGCAAATGAAATAAGGACTACGAATTGAGGGCATGCACCCGGAATGTCCGGTCCCTTAATTGGGAAGGTGCCGCTGCCCAGCTGGTTGATGTCTTCGTAAAAATAAAGGCTGACATCACCGCCGTTCAAGAAATGCGATGGACGGGATAAGGACAGAGACGAGTAGGTCCTTGTGACATTTACTACAGTGGCCATATAAAGGAGCGCAAGTTTGGTGTAGGATTCGTGGTGGCAGAGAGACTCCGTCGCCGAGTACTATCATTCACTGCGGTGAATGAACGTCTAGCCACAATCCGCATCAAAGCGAGGTTCTTCAGCATATCGCTGTTTTGCGCCCACGCCCCGACGGAAGAGAAGGACGATGTGACCAAAGATGCTTGGAGCGCACTTATGAAGGATGCCCCCGCCACGATGTCAAAATCGTGCTTGGCGACTTTAACGCCAGGGTGGGCAAAGAAGGTATCTTTGGCACTACGGTCGGTAAATTCAGCCTCCACGAGGAAACATCCCCAAATGGGTTGAGGCTGATCGACTTCGCCGGGGCCCGAAATATGGTTATCTGTAGTACTAGATTCCAGCATAAGAAGATTCATCAAGCTACCTGGCTGTCTCCGGATCGAAAAACTACCAACCAGATCGATCATGTTGTGATAGATGGAAGACACGTCTCCAGTGTTTTAAATGTGCGTGCGCTCCGAGGTCCAAACATCGACTCGGACCACTATCTTGTTGCAGCTAGGATTCGCACCCGCCTCTGTGCAGCAACAAACGCACGCCACCACACACAAGGGAGGTTCGACGTCGAGAAGCTGCAATCACAACAGACAGCCGAACGATTTTCTACTCGGCTTGCACTTGGCATTTCAAACTCTTTACGTACAACTGCAATCGAAACCATTGGTTTTCGGAAAGTGCAAAAGAACAGCTGGTACGACGAGGAGTGTCGTGTCGCAGCGGAGAGAAAACAGGCTGCCTGCCTACCTCGCAACGTTACGATCGACTACTACACGTGCGGGATGGGAGAGATACCGAGAGTTGAAAAGGGAAGCGAGACGCATTTGCAGACAGAAAAAGAAAGAGGCCGAAATGCGTGAGTATGAAGAGCTTGATAAGCTGGCCGACAGGGGTAATGCTCGAAAATTCTACGAAAAAATGCGGCGGCTTACAAAAGGTTTTAAGACCGGAGCATACTCTTGTAGAACCCCAAATGTGATCTAGTCACTGATGTCCAGAGCATACTTAAATTATAGAGGGAACACTTCTCCAGCCGGCTGAATGGCAGTGAACGTACAACATCAGGAGAAGGAGAACCCGATCCCCCAATCGATGACGATGGAGCAGATGTTCCATTGCCCGACCATGAAGAAGTTCGAATAGCAATTGCCCGCCTGAAGAACAACAAAGCGGCAGGGGCCGATGGATTGCCGGCCGAGCTATTCAAACACGGCGGCGAAGAACTGATAAGGAGCATGCATCAGCTTCTTTGTAAAATATGGTCGGACGAAAGCATGCTCAACGATTGGAATTTAAGTGTGCTAAGCTCAATCCATAAAAAAGGAGACCCCACAATCTGCGCCAACTATCGAGCGTATTGTGTGAAAGATTAAAGCCCATCGTCAACAAACTGATTGGACCTTATCAGTGTGGCTTCAGACCTGGAAAATCAACAACCGACCAGATTTTCACCATGCGCCAAATCTTGGAAAAGACCCGTGAAAGAAGAATAGACTCACACCACCTCTTCGTCGATTTCAAGGCTGTTTTCGACAGCACGAAAAGGAGCTGCCTTTATGCCGCGATGTCGGAATTTGGTATCCCCGCAAAACTAATACGGCTGTGTAAACTGACGTTGAGTAACACCAAAAGCCTATTTGAAGTTGGTCGCCTTGTCGTGGCGAAGGGGCTTAAGTAAGAGTAAAGTGTGCATCCCAAAGGAAACGCACCCTAATCTTACGAACTAAGAGGGACACCCCATAATTCCCACAATAGTGAAATGGATGAATAAACCCTAGGTTTTACGCCCATCTCCTATTGTTGGAAGTATGAGGATACCCGCACCAACACCACCCTAAGCCAAGGTGTCGAGGTACCCGTGCCGAGGGCTGAATGGTCAGCGGGGGGTAATAAATAGCTGATCGCGAACGGTCCCCTCCGATGCCCGGGCGAGGTCGGAGGTATAAAAGCCTTCTCTCCGCATACCGGCTCTGCGGACGAGTGACCAACCCTTTCCGGCTTACTCGTGGGACCAACAAATGAACGGAAACAACAAAACAACAACAACTACAACAATCAATTTGACGACAACAGCGACGACTAAGGACATGAATTACAGGATTCCCATTACGGAATCCGACGAAGACGAATTACTCGCCTCCAGCCAGGAGACGGGTAAAGGTACTGCCGGACATACCAACCTAAGTATACCGGCAGATACAGCAGTGATAACAGCAAACGTAAGGGAGGAAGCGTCCACCTCCAAAGCTGCCATGAGCACCAACCAAAGTGCACTGGCGGCCAAAGGGGAAATCAAAAAGAAGCGCAAAAAATCCCAGAATCAGCTGAGGAAAAACCGGTACCAGAGGGCAGTCTTCATTCTAGGGAAGATAGCCAAAGACCAGGCAGCCGGCACCCCAGTTGATGAGGCAGAAACAAAGCGCCTTAAAGCAATAGTGGAGGAATATGAAGGCTACCTGAAAAGGAAGCAATCAGAACCTCTAGTAGAGAACAGAACACTTCACAAAAAAGGAATCGCTCTACGACAGAAACACCCGAAACTCTGCCTAAAAAACCGAGGCGGAGTGAAGGCGAACAGAGCAGCGCAACAGCGGCAAGGCATTTCTGCGATGTAGCCAGAGATAGCCTGCAAGTGGCCATCATAGATGGGAATTCCTCCTCACCGAGCACGGTACAGGAAAGATGGGTGGAGATCGACGTCAGATTGTCGAGTATGGTGCTAAGCTATGTACTCGACAATCCAGCGGGTCCTCACCCGGAGTTTGACTCCTCTGAGACCCTCAGGGGCTACAGGGTCATCAAGTGCGCGGACCAGGCCTCCCTGGATTTCCTGACGGGTAGTGTTGCTAAAATCAGCAACGCCTTTGTAGGCCTCCAATTGAGGCTTATACCCGCCAGGGACATTCCAAAGAGACCTCGTGCTCGCATTTGGTTACCCCCACTAGAGGAGCCAGGCGAAAAACTCCTGAGGTGTATCAAGCTGCAGAACAAATCTATACCTGGTATAGATGAGTGGCAGCTGATAAAGGAGGAAAAACCAAATAAAGCCAGCAGACCAATACTAGTGGCCATTTGCGAAGACTCCATTGAGGCTCTCAAGAAGACTGACTACAAAATCAGCTTCGGAATTCGCAAGGCCAGGTTGAAAATCTTCCAAAGCGACAAAGCGGCTGACGAAGACGACACGGAAGAGGTCGACGACGCCAGCCAGTTGCTAAGGAATGTGGGCATCGAAGAAACCCGAAATGCCCAATAACAACCTTAGATGCGTACAGATAAACCTGCAGCACTCGAAGAGTGCTACAGCGAATCTGATAACCCTTATGAACGAGGGCATCATCGACATCAGCCTAATACAGGAGCCCTGGGTCCAAGAAGACAACATTAAAGGGCTAAACAGCAGCAACTATAACCTGTTTTACACACGGAACAAAGGTAAACCTAGGCATGCATTTTTATCAATAAAAGAATAAATGCATTTCTTTGTCCTAATTACAGCACAGCAGATATCATAGTGGTAAAGGTGGAACAGAAGGAAAAGCCCTTCTTCTTAGTCTCGGCCTACTTGGCCCATGACGATGATATACCACCGACCCCGCTCACGAGACTAGTAGAGGAGAATAGGAAAGATAATGTCCTAATAGGGTGTGATGCAAACGCAAGGCACACCGTATGGGGTAGCTCCAGCATAAACACCAGAGGTGAGTCACTCTTGCAGTAGTAATCTAAACACATGCAACAAGGGCGATAAGCCAACTTTTATTTTTCCAAGCTCTGATAGGTTTCCGGGGTGGGAGGAAGTGCTTGACCTCACGCTATCAACAGATACAGACAGTCTCGTTGTGGATAACTGGAGGGTATCCGATGAGCCTTCCATGTCGGATCACTCCTGGATACTCTTCAGCATCCGGGGGAGGTACAGTGCTCCTCTCACATACCGAAACCCTAGAAGAACAGCTTGGGAAAAATATACCAGAATAGCAACAAAATGCCTCGGAAAGGGAGGCAATAAGAGTATCAGAAATCCTCAAGAACTAGATTCAGAAGTAGAGAAGTTGGAAAAAATCTTAACCACAACTTTCAATAAATCTACTTCGCTAACAGTTTTGAAAAAGAGAAAGTCTCCCCCTTGGTGGAACAGTGAACTCAAGAATTTGAGAACACAACTAAGGAAAGCTTTCAATGAGAGTTTTAGAACCAAAATATGGCAGCCATATAAAGTTATTATGAAAAGATACAAAAAAGCAGTCAGGAAAGCAAAAAACGACTCTTGGCGATCTTTCTGCACATCGATAAAAAGTTACAGAGAAACCGCTAGGCTGAGCAAAATGCTATCCAAAGATCATATTAACACTGCCTACATTAGGACGGAGGGAAGTGATTGGACCTCCTCGGCAAAAGAGTCTCTGGAGGTACTAATTACAACACACTTCCCCGGGAGTCAGCAAACACCTTCAACGAGGGTTCAACCAGAACCACCGTTGAACGCAGCTGATTATCAAGGCCAAATAATAGACAAAAGCAAAATCAAGCATGCCATAAATAGTTTTGCACCATTTAAAGCGGCAGGTTCTGACGGGATTATGCCCATAATGTTGCAAAAACTGGTAGAACCAATGGTTCAAAGACTTAAAAATATATACAAAGCTAGCATTCTATTATCCTACATCCCAAGAAGTTGGAAAAGAAGTAAAGTTGTGTTCCTTCCAAAACCCGGCAGAAGAACACACGAAAATGCCAAGGACTTTAGACCTATAAGCCTTACCTCCTTTATGCTGAAGGTACTGGAAAGACTAATAGATCTACATGTAAGAACAATAATGGCGGAGAAGTTATCGAAGTCCTAACATGCGTACATAAAGGGCCGATCAACCGAAACTGCCCTTCACGAGGTGATAAGTGTAATTGAAAAATCACTACACCACAAACAATACACCATGGTTGCTTTTCTAGACATAGAGGGCGCCTTCAATAACATAGAAGTAAATGCGATAATTAACTCTCTGGCACATGGTGGCATAGATGACACTGTGTGCAGATGGATACTATCGATGCTTGAGAATAGGAAGATTATAGCTTCAAACGGCGCTGCAACACAAACAAGCTATGTCAGTAGAGGGACGCCTCAAGCAGGGGTCCTTTCTCCGCTCCTATGGGTTGTAGCGCTGAACGAAATACTCCTCCAACTAAACGGTGGAGGAGTGAAAGCAGTGGCGTATGCAGACGATATAGTGTTGTTGGTATCAGGCATGTTTCCTTCAACAGTCAGCGAGATTATGGAAAGAGCACTTCGAAGGTTAAACCTATGGGCTAAAAACAATGGACTAGGAGTTAACCCGAACAAAACAGAACTGATGCTATTCACAAGCAGAACCAAAATACCTCAGTTTCAACTTCCGGTACTAAACGGTACAATACTCACTCTATCCCCCACAGCTAAATACTTGGGGGTGGAGATTGACACCAAATTGTCCTGGAAAATAAATATAGAAAAAAGAATAAACAAAGCATGCATGGCTTACTATACTTGTAAGAGAAACGTCAACAATAATTGGGGCCTCAAACCAAGTATAGTCATGTGGATGTATACGGCGGTCATAAGACCTATACTTACATATGGAGCTCTGGTATGGTGGCCAGCGCTAAACAAGCAAAACAACATTAAAAAATTAAATGGTATACAAAGAGCAGCATGTGCGGGTGTTACTGGGACAATCAGGTCATGTCCGACTGATGCGCTCAACGTGATCTTGCATCAACTACCAATGGACATTTTTATTCAAAAAACAGCAGCTATTGCGGCGACAAGAATAAAAAAATTGGGAGTTTGGAACCAGCAGAACTATGGACATAGTGTAATCCTGAACAAGCTCACCATTAATAAATCAGACTACATTCTCCCAAAGCTGGATTTCAATAGACACTTCCAGGTAAGGATACCATCTAGACAAGAATGGAGAAGAGGCTCAATAGAAGAGGAGGATACCATCTCAGTCTATACCGACGGGTCCAAAAGGGACTGTGGAGTAGGCACGGGGGTATTCTCCTCTGATCTTGGCATATATCTCTCTATACGTCTACCGAACTCGGCTAGCATCTTCCAAGCAGAAGTACTAGGCATAGAAAAAGCCTGCGAAGCTCTATTAGAAAACCACGGGAATATAAATAAAGCAACTATATTTACGGATAGCCAGGCGGCGCTTCTGGCCTTGTCTTCACCCATGACAAACTCCAGCACAGTACACAACTGCAAGAGAGCACTAAGCGCAATAAAAGACAAGCTCCAACTAAACTTGATCTGGGTTCCCGGCCACAGGAACATTTTCGGTAACGAAAAAGCAGACGAGTTGGCAAAGGCAGGAGCTTAATACCAAGTCCGCTAGGATCAATCAAAGGAGAGATCAATAGACAATTTCAACAAATTGCAAATAACAGGTGGAAAAACATCACAAAATGCGTCATAACTAAACAATTATGGCCAACATATGACAGGAAAAGAACCAACGACTTACTAAATAGGTCAAGGAAAAGTATTTACAGAGTAACAGCTACCACAACAGGGCACTGGCCATTTGGGGAACACGCATCCAAAATGGGTATGCCCTACAACGACATCTGCCGTGGCTGCGGAGTAGCATGGAACAAGGAAACAATCTTCCACTTTCTCTGAGAATGCCCAGCTCTAGCACAGATCCGACACAAAACACTTGGAATCCATCTAGCACCAAACCTTGAATGGACTTCCACTAAAAGCATATCGGACATAAGTAGTTTCATCAAAACTTTGGTATAAACAAATCTTATAACCAGTTGTATCGAGAACCATTTATGCTAGTAAATAAAAATGATACTGTTAATTATTATTTAGCTTTAAGAGATATTTTATGCAAACTAAATGAGAAATTCGAGTATGATGACGAAAAGCAATATTGATGTTAATTTGGCTTCAGTCATCATTAATAAAAGTATTAACTCTTTAAGAGATGCTTATAATTTATTAGAAACAGAAGGACTTATTAGAAATCATATCATAGAAAATAAGCCTACATATAATAGAAACGAAAGACCATATCATACTTACCAAAATAACAACAACTTCGCGAACTATAGTAGAAATGGAAGTTTTAATCGTAATCACAACCAAACGAAACAATTTGTAAGACAAAATAAATTTGAGCAACCATATTCAAATATAATTGAAGCAAACAGAAGTTATAACAATAGTTTTAGAAACCGTAACTTTGCGTTACCACAAAGTAGTACGCTTTCGAAAATGGATGTAGATCACGTACAGGTAAATACCGCAAATGCTAATTTTGATCAAGGAACAAATGCAGAAGGATTTGAACGTTTCAACAATTATCAACAATGTTCTAATCATAGCAACTTTCAATATAACGAAAATGATCACGAAATAAATTTTCATACAATTGCCTCAAAACGACACTTCCCTTAATTGAGATTACAATTAAGCATGATAAATTAATTGCTTTAGTAGATACCAGATCCACAACTTCTCTTTTAAACAAAGACAAATTGTTGCAATATGAAAGAATACCTTTACATAACCCAATTTTATTTTCTTCTCTTAATTCAAAATCAAATATTTATCATGAAATCATAATCGACTTATCAACTGAGTTCAACGAAAATGCCACTATGTCATGGAAATTAACAGATTTTAGAGATAAACAATTCGACGCAATAATAGGGCAAAATATATTAAAACCTCTTCAAGCCGTAATTGATATGAGTAAAGAAGTAGTTATTATTAACCATTGTGTATTAAAATTTTTTCCTAATCTTCCATTTTTACCAATTAGAGCCAACAAGCCTAGGGAAAAATGTAATGGATGACCTGTTTAGTGACTTAAATATCGAGGAGTCAGCTGCACTAAAGACCATTCTTAACGATTTCCAAGATTTATTATTTATGGAAGGTGAAATATTAAGTAATACTAATTGTGTAGAGCACGAAATTAAAACCGTATCTGAAAAACCAGTTTATTGTAAAATGTACAGATACCCCCATGTACATGAGAAGGAAATTTATAGACAGATAGACGGCATGCTACGTCAAGGCATCATTAGGGAAAGTGCATCACCTTATAATGCACCTTTGTGGATAGTGCCCAAAAAAAAAAGGATAGTTCAGGGGTGGATAAGTGGAGAATAGTAATAGGTTACCGAAAGTTAAATCAGATAACAGTAGAAGACAAATTCCCTATTTCTTATATTGAAAGTATATTAAATAAACTCGGCCGAGCTCAATATTTCTCCACGATAGATTTGACAAAGGGTTTTCACCAAATCCTCGTTAAAGAGGAAGACCGGTCGAAAACGGCATTTTCCACCGCACATGGCCACTACGAATTTACGCGAATGCCTTTTGGGCTCAAAAATGCACCGGCCACATTTCAGCGTCTAATTGATCCAGTTTTGAAAAACGATATTAATAAAAGGTGCGTCGTCTACCTTGACGATATTTTAATTTTCTCCAAAAGTTTGCAAGAGCATGTCGTCGACATTAAGCGTATTCTTAACAAATTAAGAAATTCAAACTTAAAAATTCAAATTAATAAGTGCAAATTTTTCGCAAAACAAACTCCTTTTTTAGGCCACATACTCACCCCAGAAGGAGTGAAATCCAATCCGGCAAAAGTTGATTGCATTTTAAAGCTTCAACTACCAAAAAATGTGAAGCAGATCAAATCGTTTCTAAGTGTTACCGGATATTACAGAAAATTTATTCGCGACTACTCAAAGGTAGCTTATCCACTAATAAAGTTTTTAAAAAAGGATGCTAAAGTCAATCCTAATGATCCCAATTTCATCACTGCTTTCGAAAAACTTAAAACAATAATAACTGAAGTGACTGGTAGTTGGCACCACATAATTGAAAATTCATTGGTTTTTTTATTTAGATCAATAGTAGGACCTTTGTACACCATTGTAATACAATTAAAAAATTTTGTAGACCCTTCATTACTTTTAATTAATTAAACAAAATAATGATGGGAAGTTAGCACCCCACCCCACTATTTTTTATTTGTAGACCGAAATAATATTAACCAATGGAAAGCAAATCGTTTTTAGATAATAAATACCTTGGTTTCATTCTTTTACACGTAATTATTCATTCGATTTTAATTAATTTAAAACAAGGTCTATGGTATTTCCCTATTTCCATCGTACTCCTACAATGTATAAGAGATGGTCATACCGTATAAGTTCAATATCGAAAAAGATGACCGACACTTGTCGATTATATCGATAACCTTTAACAGGTGACATGTAGCCTGACAGGCGTCGCGCGTTTTGCAAATTCTCAGAATTGACCACTTCCCAAAGTACCATTAAGTGTTCATTGTATTTGTTTTTTAATTATTCATAATAAAACCGCTGATTAAAACTAGTTCGATATTTCACTACATACCAATGGTTAAAAATAAACAGAGTTTTAAAATATTTAAATTGATTTTTACAACAAAAAATTACTTTGAAAGTAGTAGCCTGTGAGAGTACGCGTCCCTTATAGTGTTAATAATTTGTCACATCCCCAGTTCGTGGAGTTGAATGTTCGTCCGGATTTGAGCTAAAAATCTGGGAAACGTTGTCGACTGTAGGAGTTTCCCACGACATTGGAGTTAAACGCCACAATTTATCGATTGGCAGGTGTAATTCACTATGAATCCGAACATTTTACTGCATATTGTTTCAGAGGAATGGTTCGTTGGGAGCTACACGATGATCAACAACCAAAAATTAAATTTTGTCATCCTACAACATGAGTAACACCAGAAGCAGTTTATGTTCAGCTGAATGAGGAAAAGTATAGTACATTCACAGGACCCATCAAAGCTGATTCATCACAGAAAGAATTCCATTATGTTACCCCAGTTGAGGACCCTGACACAAATTCTCGAGACAACTGGAGGAATAAAGAAAAATCTTCACTGTATTGTAACGATACTAAAAACTTTTATACAGATGTTTTTAAAGAAAAACAAGTAAGGAAGGGCTAAGTTCGGGTGTCACCGAACATTTTATACTCTCGCACAATAAAGTGATAATCGAGATTTCATTATATGTCATTTACATATTTTTCAAATACCGTATCATTGGTTTTAATGTATATACATTGGTTCGTATATATATACAGAGAAGGCATCAGATGGAATTCAAAATAGCGTTATATTGGAAGAAGGCGTGGTTGTGAACCGATTTCACCCATATTTCGTACATGTCATCAGGGTGTTAAGAATATATTATATACCGAATTTCATTGAAATCGGTATAGTAGTTCCTGAGATATGGTTTTTGGTCCATAAGTGGGCGAGGCCACGCCCATTTTCAAGTTTTAAAAAAGCCTGGGTGCAGCTTTTTTGGTGTTTCTGACGTTTTTTGTTAGTCCGTTAACGCACTTTTAGTGATTTTCAACATAACCTTTGTATGGGAGGTGGGCGTGGTTATTATCCGATTTCTTCCATTTTTGAACTGTATATAGAAATGCCTGAAGAAAACGACTCTGTAGAGTTTGGTTGACATAGCTATAGTAGTTTATGAGATATGTACAAAAAACTTAGTAGGGGGCGGGGCCACGCCCACTTTTCCAAAAACATTATGTCTGAATATGCCCCTCCCTAATGCGATCCTTTGTGCCAAATTTCACTTTAATATCTTTATTTATGGCTTAGTTATGACACTTTATAGGTTTTCGGTTTCCGCCATTTTGTGGGCGTGGCAGTAGGCCGATTTTGACCATCTTCGAACTTAACCTTCTTATGAAGCCAAGGAATACGTGTACCAAGTTTCATCTTGATATCTCAATTTTTACTCAAGTTACAGCTTGCACGGACGGATAGACAGACATCCGGATTTCAACTCTACTCGTCACCCTGATCACTTTGGTATATATAACCCTATATCTGACTCTTTTAGTTTTAGGACTTAGAAACAACCGTTATGTGAACAAAACTATAATACTCTCCTTAGCAACTTTGTTGCGAGAGTATAAAAGTCGGATGATCGTGAAGTAAAGCTACATCAAGACGGTGACTCTCAAAGTGCAATTGCAATAAGGGGGATGTGATACATGTCCGGAAAAATTCTTGTCTTGATTCGATAATACACGTACTATGGTATGCAGCTGAATGTAATACCAATTATTTGATATTAATGAGATATGCCACCACCGAAAATGACACATTAAAATTAATTACTCAGCGAGTTCTTGTCTCACCTTCTTTCGTTGAGACACAAATTTATCATATCAGCCCCAGCATCGATTCAGAAATATCGACAATTGATTTAACTACTAATGGGACATTTGCTAAAGTTTGGAAAGCATGTTTTGACAGTGAACCCAGTGAACAGAAGCTGTATAACTGTAATATTTGCGGAGAATACGTTGAAAATATCGCAGTACTGTATCCCAATTTCTTCAACCGTTCCCAAAAATGCATTGACTTGCAGAAAGCTCTACATTTCTATAAATACTTGAAGAAAGTTCGATGTATAAAGGAATCATGCCCAGGAAAACGTGTAGTGACCACTTCGTCGAACTTTCATCTCTTCATTGACATCTCTCAATCTTCAATGTGCCTGATCGACGAAATACCTACAGTGATATGCCGAGAATTCAATTACAGGTAGAGTATATAAATTTACTTACGGAACTCATACAATTCGTTCCTAATTAACAAACAATAATATTCTAACAATTCTTTTCCAACAGATTAGCTGGAATAATTAGTCGTCTCGGAGATCGATATGTTGCCTACTGTTCAGCGCTACAAAATTGGTTATTGTACGATGGTTATCACAAAGTAACTAAAACAATAGTTGGCTGTGAACAATTTCGTCCTTCCGGACTTATTTACGTACTGCAATATTAAACCAAAACCTTAGTTTAATAATCTTAGTTGAAGACGGTTAATTGATGTTAACTCTTATTACGATGTGAGATGGTGTAACTCCTGTTAACCATTATTAGAGTCAGACAGGACGTATTCAAAATTATCAAAGGAAAATGTAAAAAAATCACAATCACTTTAAAATGCATCTTCTATATGGTTAGTTTTTAAAACAACCAAGTTGAAATTATCGAAAAATAATTAGTTTAAATTACAGAACGAAAATATGAAATAAAAAATACAAGTGTTCCAATTCAAAATTAAATTGTCTTTCGTAATGGAATATACCAAAATTTCAAAGTTGGTGTTAAACAATTTACTTTGTACCCTCATTACAGATGCCGTTAAAAAAACTCAATGAAAAGTCACTTATTAAAAGGTAATTAACGATCGCACGTAATTAAAGAGAAATAAATGCAAAATCAAGCGAATGTCAAATCAGAATGAAATATCAATTTTTAAGACTTTCAAATATCTCATTTTTAGAATCTCCTTTACATTACATAGCTAACTTTTTTATAACTGAATGAAATAAGACATCAAATATTCAGTTTCTTGAAATAGTCCACATTAAACCCCGAATATCTGCGTGTAAGTTCAAGACGGTTTATTTATACATTTTTAAAAATAATGTTACATTCCGATACACATTTGCTTGTCCCTAAATCTATTCTTTCCATATTACATGAGAGTGTAGCTAGTTACCTTCATCAATTAATCAAATGATGAATTCTAATTCACTTAAATTTTCTTAACGAATGTCGAAAATGAAGAAACGTACGGCCGCATCGATCCATGGGGGTCCACGCATGCGCAGATGGACACATTGTCATTGATATCATTAATTTATTAGTATTTAAAGAACAATTAGGTCTACAATGAAAATTCAAGGATTATTTTTTACCTACAAATAATAATTTTACCTACAATAATTCTAATAGTCATAAAAAAGTCTCCTTCTTCGGGTTCTTCATCCAGATAACAATATAAAGGATTATTGCTTTGTTTGCTAGCACAGTGACCAGTGACGATCAGATATTGGGTAGCTTTGCCCGATCGTAAAATTTTGTGATTGTCGAAATTGAAGCAGCATGGGAGATTAGTTTGACGTTGAATGATCTCGAAAAGTTCATCTGTCCATGTACCTAAGGGAGGTCAGGAAATAAATAATTCCAATAATTAATTATATATCATCACAATGTCTAACAATCAATTTTTTTTTTATTTTCAAATTAATGGTTAATGGAAGATAATAGAACAAACAAAAATTCTTCATATTTGTGCCAATAATTGATGGAAATTTTTACTTTTTATTTTTCATTCAATTAATAATGCGATACAAATCACTTTCCACAATTATGTAATTGTTTCAATGAATGATGGAGATTTTTTTATTATAATTCTGATAGTAGCTAATTAAAAAGGAAAATGTTCATTATCGCCTTATTAATTAATGAAAAAGGCAAGAATTGGCATTCATTAAAATCGTCTCCTGAATCTTAATTAAAGTTTGCTGGTACGTAACGCATTGGACTCGCATTTGCAAATTTCATATTATACTCATTGATTTTAATATTAAGGAAAAATCCCCAATGATGAGTTTCCCCTCAAAGTTAAATTTAAATGTTGCTGTCCTATTTCTCATTATCGAAATGATTTTACTTTTAAGAATCTTATTTTCCATTGAAAATAATGAAAAAATGGGAATGACAAATTTTTCATTTATAATTTAATAGATCATAAGTGAGTTTAAATTTGCATTAGATTGGAAAATGAAAAAATCAAAACATTATTCGGCATTAATATTGTCATAAAAATAATTGAATTTTGAAAAAGCCATTAATAGTTTAAAGAGTAATATTTTTACAGATCTCTGATACCTGAACGGAGAGTAGTATAAGTACGTCCATCATTATAAGTTTTTTCATCTTCTTGTATGCTCATCCATTCAGCTGCAGTGACGAGCACTTTGAATTCGTCTAAATCTGCACTTTCCTCATGCAGTTCAAACAACTCATTAAAGGGATCAGTCACTGAGTCTTCGAACGTTGATTTGTGAAGTGAAACATTTTTCACCTCTTCACATGGTTTTCCATATTATATGCGAAGAAATTGGAAAATTACTTCTCTCTGTAAAATGGTCGATATGCTTTTTAATAACTGCTACGACATCCTTAGCATGAGGTGCCATTGTTGATGTAGCCTAAAAGAAAATTTAGTCGAAAAATTGGTAATAAAAAATTAAAAAGTCGCCAAACTTTGTAAATATGCTCAATTCAAAATTCCTACCGTTAACAAATCGCTTATTATATAGTTATTGATTTTAATTATCTTTAATCAAAACTCGAAAGCGAAAACCAGCCTGATAAACCTCAATAATAACTCATTTACCATATAACCTTTTTTTGTTTCAATATTTAATAATGAATTTTGGTGAATGATGTGAATCAATACCTACTTTATTCTTTAACTGGGTATGTCTACAGAAGGTACAGATGTTGAGGCATTGGAAGCGATATCGGAAACTGAATTGAGCAATAAGATTGTTAATGTGCTGTTAAAGAAGTCAGTAGACGAAATACCAACAAATGTATCAGCCACATTACCAACTGATCCGTCAGTAAGTCCAACGCCTACATTATCATCGCTAATACCTCAAAGTACAAAAGATAATACAAAAGTGGATTTAGTTTTAATTCAAAATCAGTCGGAAATTACTGAGTCCGAGTCAGTAGATGAGCAAATGTCTTCATAGTACTTTTAGGCTCCCCAGTTTTTGAACAACATACATATGTATAACAGAAAATATTTAATTTCCTTTTGTGTCTCAAATGATTTTTAACAAATTTTCTTGTGAATTTTGCAACACACATGTATCTATTAATTATTAATGATGTGAATCAATACCTACTTTATCCCTTAACTGGGGACGTGACAAATTTATAACACTATAAGGGACGCGTACTCTCACAGGCTACTACTTTCAAAGCAATTTTTTGTTGTAAAAATCAATTTAAATATTTTAAAACTCTGTTTATTTTTAACCATTGGTATGTAGTGAAATATCGAACTAGTTTTAATCAGCGGTTTTATTATGAATAATTAAAAAACAAATACAATGAACACTTAATGGTACTTTGGGAAGTGGTCAATTCTGAGAATTTGCAAAACGCGCGACGCCTGTCAGGCTACATGTCACCAGTTAAAGGTTATCGATATAATCGACAAGTGTCGGTCAGTTTTGAGCGAACGTACATATCTTTTTCGATATTGAACTTATACGGTATGGGCATCTCTTATACATTGTAGGAGTACGATGGAAATAGGGAAATACCATAGACCTTTTTTTAAATTAATTAAAATCTAATGAATAATTACGTGTAAAAGAATGAAACCAAGGTATTTATTATCTACAAACGATTTGCTTTCCATTGGTTAATATTATTTCGGTCTACAAATAAAAATTAGTGGGGTGGGGTGCTAACTTCCCATCATTATTTTGTTTAATTAATTAAAAAATAATGAAGGGTCTACAAAATTTTTTAATTGTATTACAATGATGTACAAAGATCCTACTATTGATCTAAATAAAAAAACCAATGAATTTTCAATTATGTGGTGGCAGCTACCAGTCACTAATAACTGAAGCTCCCGTACTCAAGTACCCCGACTGGTGCCCTGGGTGCAGTTTTGCAGCAAGACAATCATCCAATTTGCTTCGCTAGTAGAACCCTAAATAACCATGAAAAAAATTATTCTGCCACTGAAAAAGAGTTATTAGCAATTGTTTGGGCTACTGGTTACTTTCGACCTTATTTATTTGGTGTTAAATTTAACATTCTTTCTGACCATCAACCACTGCGATGGCTTTTTGTCAAATTACATGTAAAAGATCTAAATCCGAGATTGTATAGATGGCTCATTAAACTTAGCGAATTTAATATTAACATTAACTACATAAAGGGTCAAGATAATCATGTTGCAGACTTTTTGAGTAGAATTAGATGCGATGAAATACATACACTTAATTTATCAACTGAACAAGCTGATTCTCTATATAATAATACCGATGATCATGAGACTAGACATTCCCAGGAAGAAGATACTCATAATCATATTGGCATTCTTAACACAGTTGTTAATCGTTTTAAAACACAAATAATTCTTACAGATGATAAAATCAAAGACTTTAAATATAAACATAACAAAAAGAAAATATTTATTAATTCAACTGACTTAGAAACAAATTTCGAACATTTATTAACAGATTTTAGGTACTGGAAAAGCAGGTGTATTTACTGCATTAGATGATCATAAATACAAAATTTTACAACAAAAAATAATTGACTTATTCGAAGGTAACGGAAATGTGAAATTTGTAAGATGTTCGTACAATGCAAAAGAAATAGAAAGTGAAGACCAAGTTTATAGAGAGATCCAAAGATACCATAAGAATGAAACGGGACATGCAGGCATAAATGAAAATTATGAAGGTTTAAAACGGCTGATATATTTCGCTAAACTCAAAGAATGCATACAGAAGTTTATAAATAATTGCGATATTTGTAGTAGATGTAAATACGATCGCAACCCTATTAAAGAAAACTTTAAATTTACAGATATTCCGACGGACACAAAGCAAATAGTACATATGGATGTGTATACAAATTCCAAATGCAATTTCTTAACCTTTATAGACCGTTTTTCGAAATTTTCAACTGCTTTTTATATGGAAGATCGTAATAATCAAACGATAATCGAAAAATTACGGCATTACAAATCCCAAAGAGGAAATTTTTATAAAATTATAACTGATAATGAGTTCAAAAGCGTTAATATAAAAGATTTCTTAAAACCGAAAACATGGATTTACATTTTGTTAAGCCAAATAACCACACAGGCAATAGTGATATTGAGCGACTCCATAGTACATTAACGGAAAAAATAAGAATTTTGTATATTGAAAACAAAGAATTAAGCATAAAAGATAAAATGAGTAAGGCTGTAGAATTTTATAATAATAGCTGTCATTCTGTTACAAGATATAAACCAATCGATGTTGAATATGGGAGTTGTAATAAAAAATTTATTTATGAAAATATTTTAAAATTTAAAACAAATTATCTTAAAAAAAGAAATAAAAACAGAGAAATATTTATGGATAACAGAAAGGAAGGATATATCAAAAACTATAAATCTTTACGACATAAAAATGAACCTAAGTTTAGATTTAATAATTTACAAAATGTTCATAGTTCAAACATAAAAAGACAACTGAAATTTGAAGGAAAACATTAAAATCGCATTTAATTTATTTAAAAAAGTATTAAACTCAGGAGAGTTTTAAATTTAGGCGATGGAGAAATTATGTATGTAAACATGTCTACAAAAATTATCTTTATAAACATTGTATATTAAGTTACACTTAAGTTGCCGACAACATTTTCCTATTTTCTTTAAGCTATTTATTCTTATTACAATAACTGTTACGATTCTCTCGAACTAAAATTACAATAAAGCATTAAGTTTTGATCACTCTTCGGAATCGGATGTTTTAATACACATAACTCGCGCGGACTGTGTGCAGATTGCACAGCCATAGAGCCCAGTGTCGCAGTATTGCGTTGGCAACATGGGGCCATGTAACTCGTGGTCCTTTCCCTATGAGTCTTAAGGCCAGAGCAAGTCTTAAGATGGCTCCATCCATTGCATGTGTTACACCTGACCGAGGTGGAATTTGGATGGAGCCTTTTAGCGCAAACGCGGCAGAAAAAGTCCTCCGGTCCCGGGTTGAACTCAAAGCCAGCACGAGTCAGGAGGATATGAAGCAACCCTACTGCAAGGCATTACTCTAATGACGACAATCAAAGATTAACACTTGCCGATCGGGGTTAGATCGCCGATCCAGCCCTTGGCCGGATAAAATCAGGGTCAATTCCGGTGCGTAGAACCGGCTGTCGTGGGAATTGTAACCTAACGGTACAACTACAGGGTCTGTCTATTTCCGACACATTGAGGAGGTTGTAGTGCAGCAAAAAATTATAAATTGCTATAACTAAGCTCCAAATTAAGATATAAAATTATCATTTGCTATAAGAAATCGCAGTAAAAAAAGGCATCTGTGGGTAGAAATGTTTTAATGAAGACAAACGTCTAAAGCCAAATCGACCCAACTTGCTAGGGACAAGAATTTAAAAGAAAAGAGATGATAACCTCGCCTACTCCCCATATAGCGGTTACGTTGAAAACCACTTATGTGTGATAACTTAATAATTGAATACACAGGAAAAATTAAATTTCACATTTGAACGAAATCGGGCAACAACCACGCCTACTTTTCCTGCAATTTAGAGTATATAAATCAAACACCAATAAATGCATTGAAATAAAATTTTGCATATATTTAACACTTGTCGAAATCGAACCAAAACTACTGTAACATGTTATTTGACGAGATATCTTCACAAAATTTCTAACGAATTATTGTACGAAACAACTGTGCAAATTGCGAAAAAATTGTTTAGCCTATAGTATATGTATGTATCTGACCGATTAAATTCAATATGATTTTGTTTTTTATTTGTGAAGGTTTTTATAGCTAAGGTGCAACCGAATTTAAAGATTTTTCGTATTTAAATTAAAGTTGAAAATATTCTCACCCATTTTTACACTTTATAGAGGAATACCAAAAATAAATCTGCGGTTAATGATTTAGATTTGGAATTATAATAAAAAAAATGTATTGCAGATGTGAGTGGCCTGCTGTAATAGGTAGCTTAATTTGTGAATTAAGTAGTTTAGGAAAGATATTTGGTACCAAATTTGGTTGAAATATGATGAACAATATAACCTCATTTTTTTCAGATCGTGAAATTTAAATTTTACAAAACTCTGAAATACATATTACGTATGTATACATACATACATACAGATAAAGGTAAAATTAAATTGAAATGAAAAAACAACATAAAATAAAACAAAATAAAATGCATGCTGTTTACTTTGAAATTTTCCTTAAAGCAAACCAACATTCAACCAACAACTGTAAAATATTGGTAAAAATTAAATAACCAAATTTACATATCATCTTAAGTGTATGTACATGCATATACGCAGTTTTGATTAATGTATAAGCCAATTGCAATTTCTTTTTTAGGGTAATTTTTTTTATGGATCCGCAGTTATTTTCGTTTTCACCATTTATTATTTATGGTCACATTTTGAACTTTGCAACTCTTCCCTTTTTCTTTTATAGAGAACCCAGGACTCATGAGAGGGTCAACATATTGAGCACCTTGTTTCGGATAACAATTTGGCCATCAGATAATACATATATTTCGCAAACAATATAAATAAATAATGATTTATTGTTGTGATAAGAAAGAAACGGATGCGTAGCCAGTTTTTGCGGCACTATTTAACGTTTATCTCTTTTGTAGCTGAGCTTCCATTTACGCGCTGCGTGTGAAATATGGTAATTATTAATGAGCCGAACACACACGCTGATGAGGTATGCAACGGCTATGAAAGTCGTACTTTTCGTGATGCTCTCAATAGATAAGCAGTTATTTTGCATCCGTTTAACGGTAGTAGCATTACGTGTGATAGCAATCACGCATTTGCATTTCGCAAAATTAGCAGCTTCGTTTTCACTACGCATTGCTTGCACCTTGCCACTTAGGGCTGGTATTCATCGCACGCATTATGCTGATTGAAATATCTGAGCTTTACAATCAATTAATGCAATATTTACTTTTCACAGCAACTGCTTTTAGTTGCCTCCTCGCAGCCTGTTTGGCTCTCTGGGCCGGAGTGCAGTTGGATGGTACATGTGTACATACAAGCACATAAGTTCTCATAAATTTCTGTCCAAACTGTGGGTGACATCCGATTTTAATGCCTTTGTGAGTCAAACGGCAGTATGTGCAAAGATCGTCGGCGCACCATTTCATGTTACTGCTCTTTCCCTGTTTTGTTATGCCTTCGTGTATGTAGATAAGCTGGGCTTATAGTCCGAAATATGGGCCAAAAAGTGAAATTGGAAATGCGAAGGTTTATTTTGGCTTAGCATTTGTGGAGATTTAACATAAATATCGATTTATTGTTATGATTGCTTTTTATTATTTTTTGTCTCCCTTTTCATGCCGCTGTCACTAGTAGCTTCAATGGGGCTCGGAACCATTGGTCGCTGAACTCGTTGTTTGTTTATGATATCGCAAAGCTTACGCTTTGTATGTGAAAACGAGACTTTTATTGCATTTAAGCAATCAATAAATGGCACTTGTGAATAATACTTTTTTCAATTTTATATGCCATCGAAAATGTTACGTATTTATCAATTTTCGTTTTGAAGTTTCGTGGATTGGGAGGATACTATTATGAACAAAAAACAAATGTTAATGTAATTTTCCGGATTAGCCTATCTGTCTTCAATTGACTCAAAAGGGTTTCCCCGGAGTGGTCGTTTGAGCTTGCTGATTAGCCAGAAGTCGCACGGAACTAAATCAGGTGAATACCGTGGCAGGCAGGAAGCTTTGTTTCACAGATGTTAACGCGACCATGTTTTTTTTTTGAAAAATTTAGGCTCAAACGATTATTCAAAACGACCGTTAACCATCGATTCTCTTTTATTTTATTGACGTCTTGATCATCCGATGTTGATGGCCGTCCTGGTCGCGGTTCCTCGTCAACGCATTCTAGACCATTTTTGCTCGCGCTTGGTATTTTGTACCAATTAAAAACACTTGCTCGCAACAAACAATGATCACCGAAGGCCTTTTCCAACGTTATAAACGTTTCGGCACCAAAAATTTGGTTCCGCACACAAAAAGAAGAATCTTTGTTGAATAATTTCACTCAAAATCACTGAATGCACTTTTTGTACTTCGGAAAGGCAAGGGTATACTAAATACCAGTGTTTATTTTGATGTAACATTTTCCACAGAGCGTGACTGTCACTCTCTGGCAAATCAACCTAGAATAAACTAAAAAAAAATATTTCGGCGAATGGGTTTTCGGGTGAAATTTAAATTAAAAAGTCATTATAACCGAAATATGGTTATCTGTAGTATTAGATTCCAGCATAAGAAAATTCATCAAGCCACCTGGTTGTCTCCAGATCGAAAAACCACCAACCAGATCGATCATGCTGTGATGGACGGAAGAAACATTTCTAGTGTTTTTGATGTGCGTGCGCTCCGAGGTCCTAACATCGACAACAAACACAAGAAGGTTCGACGTCGACTAGCTGCAATTACAACAGACAGGAGAATGATTTTCTACTCGACCTGCACTCCTGCTCTTTGAGAGCACTCGTCAACAACTCGGTATAAGAGAACTGTGGGACGGCATTTCAAACTCCTTACGTAGAGCTGAAACCGAAACCATTGGTTTTCGGAAAATGCAAAAGAACACCTCTCCAGTCTGCTGAATGGCAGTGAAGGCATAACATCAGGAGAAGGCGAACCCGATTCCCCAATCGATGACAATGGAGCAGACGTTCCATTGCCCGACCATAAAGAAGTTCGAATAGCAATCACCCGTGTGAAGAACAACAAAGCAGCAGGGGCCGATAGATTACCGGCCGAGCTATTCTAACATGGCGGCGACGAACTGATAAGAAGTATGCATCAGCTTGTCTGAGAAATATGATCGGAAGAAAGCATGCCCAACGATTAAATTTTAGTGTGCTTTGCCCAATATACAAAAAGGGGACCCCACAATCTGCGCCAACTGCCGTGGGATAAGCCTATCCAACATCGCGTAAAAGGTTCCCGAGCGTATTGCGTGAAAGATTAAAGCCCACCGTCAACAAACTGATTAGACCTTTTCAGTGTGGCTTTAGACCTGGCAAATCAACAACCGACCAGATGTTCACCATGCGCCAAATTTTGCAAAAGACCTGTGAAAGGAGAATCGACACACACCACCTCTTCGTCGATTTCAAAGCTGCTTTCGACAGAACGAAAAGGAGCTGCCTTTATGCCGCGATGTCTGAATTTGGTATCCCCGAAAAACTAATACGGCTGTGTAAACTGACGTTGAGCAACACCAAAAGCTCCGTCAGAATCGGGAAGGACCTCTCCGAGCCGTTCGATACCAAACGAGATTTCAGACAAAGCGACACCCTATCGAGCGACTTCTTCAACCTGCTTCTGGAGAAAATAGTTCGAGCTGCAAAACTTAATCGAGAAGGTGCAAGCTGCGGGCGTATGCCGATGATATTGATATCATCGCCCTCAACACCCGCGCCGTTAGTTCTATTTTCTCCAGTCTGGACAAGGAAGCGAAGCAAATGGGTCTAGCAGTGAACGAGGGTAAGACGAAATATCTCCAATATCAAACAAATAGTCGTCGCACTCGCGATTAGGCTCTCTCGTCACTATTGACAGTCATAACTTTGAAGTCGTAAATAATTCCATTTATCTTGAAACCAGTATAAACACCACCAACAATATCAGCCTGGAAATCCAACGTGGGATAACTCTTACCAACAGGTGCAATTGAGAAGTAAAGTCCTCTCTCGACGAACAAAAACCAAACTCTATAAGTAACTTATTATTCCCGCCGTGTAGAGGCTTGGACGATGACAACAACTGATGAGACGACATTGCGAGTTTTCGAGAGAGAGGTTCTGCGAAAGATTTATGCTTATGTGGCCAACGCGCCCACGGCGAATATCGCATTCGATGGAACGATGAGCTGCATGAGATATACGACGACATTAATATAGTTCAGTGAATTAAAAGACAGCGGCTACGCTGGTTAGGTCATGTTGTCCGAATGAACGAAAACACTCCAGCTCTGAAAGTATTCGACGCTGTACCCGCCGGGGGAAGCAGAGGAAGAAGAAGACTCAATCCGGAAGGAGGACCAGGTGGAGAAGGACCTGGCTTCGCTTGGAATATCCCATTGGCGCCACGTAGCGAAAAGAAGAAACCACTGGCGCGCTGTTGTTAACTCGGCTATAATCGCGTAAGCGGTGTATACGCCAATAAAGAAGAAGAAGAATATACACAATTTGAAGTATTTGTAAGTGGAACTATTTTGAAAAAATAAAAGGAGGAGGTGCGATTTACCAAGGTTGCATATTAAAATATTTACCTTGGCCTGCAGCATATTCTAGAAGAAATATTATGGAAGAGAAGGCAAGCAGTACTTTTTTACTATTGATTCACCAAAATCAAAACATATCAGAATTTGCACCCAATTACAAACGTCTAGAGTTTTAGAGAAGAAGTGGACACTTTCACAGGAAAACCTGAAAACTTTCATTCTTTAATTTAAAAAGCATGACTTTACGGAAATTTTAAGGAGCAAACTGATAAACTTGGGTTAGTGTCAATTGTTGGGAATATATGTAGTACATATAGTACATATGTTGTCAACAGCCAAAACTCTTTCAAACTAGAATCATATATTACAGTAGATATGTATAGTAGATGAACAATTATTTCCAACGAAAACGACATTTACACAGTAAAAGCCAAAAAAACCAAACAACTTTGGGTAAAAATTCTGCCTGGCTTTGCCAAAAATGAGACTACTGGATTAAAGATAGGACAGTAACAATCGACAACTTGTTAACAGTGTTTCTTTAGCTTCTAAATTATTAGAAAATAACACTACGTTGGTTTACACCGTACATTCTAACAAACGGGACTTTAAAACAAGTAAGGAAAGGCTAAGTTCGGGTGTCACCGAACATTTTATACTCTCGCACAATAAAGTGATAATCGAGATTTCATTATATGTACGTCATTTACATATTTTTCAAATACCGTATTTTTGTAAAGTTTTATTCCGCTATGATCATTGGTTCCTAATGTATATATTATACAGAGAAGGCATCAGCTGGAATTCAAAATAGCGTTATATTGGAAGAAGGCGTTCTTGTGAACCGATTTCATCCATATTTCGTACATGTCATCAGGGTGTTAAGAAAATATTATATACCGAATTTAATTGAAATCGGTCTAGTAGTTCCTGAGATATGGTTTTTGGTCCATAAGTGGGCGAGGCCACGCCCATTTTCAATTTTTAAAAAGCCTGGGTGCCGCTTCCTTCTAACATTTCTTCCGTAAAATTGAGTGTTTCTGACGTTTTTTTTTAGTCGGTTAACGCACCTTTAGTGATTTTCAACATAACCTTTGTATGGGAGGTGGGCGTGGTTATTATCCGATTTCTTCCATTTTTGAACTGTATATGGAAATTCCCAAAGGAAACGACTCTGTAGACTTTGGTTGACATAGCTATAGTAGTTTCCGAGATATGTACAAAAAACTTAGTAGGGGGCGGGGCCACGCCCACTTTTCCAAAACAATTGCGTCCAAATACGCCCTCCCCTAATGTGATCCTTTGTGCCAAATTTCACTTTAATATCTTTATTTATGGCTTAGTTATGACACTTTATAGGTTTTCGGTTTTCGCCAATTTGTGGGCGTGGCAGTGGGCCGATTTTGCCCATCTTCGAACTTAACCTTCTTATGGAGCCGAGGAATACGTGCACCAAGTTTCATCATGATATTTCAATTTTTACTCAAGTTACAGCTTGCACGGACGGACGGACAGACATCCGGATTTTTAACTCTACTCGTATATATAACCATATATCTGACTCTTTTAGTTTTAGGACTTACAAACAACCGTTATGTGAACAAAACTATAATACTCTCCTTAGCAACATTGTTGCGAGAGTATAAAAATTTGCAAGGAAAATAAGGATAGTATAGCTGGAAAGATGACCATTTCAATTATTATACCTCGAAGAGGGTATAATGGGTTGTCAAAAAAGTCTTGCGGTATTTTTTATTGAATTTTTTTTTATTGAAATTGAAATGAATTTTTGATGATTCATGCCCAGCTCTTGACCGGTGCTACGGCTGCTACTATGCCGGTCTCTTTCGACCAATTCAGCGATTTTATCGCAATTTTCGACGACAGGCCTTCCGGAGCGTGGCGCATCTTCGACCACCTCTACACCAGAACGAAAACGTTGAAACCATCGTTGTGCGGTGGAAATGGCAACTGTATCGGGTCCATAAACTGCACAAATTTTATTGGCGGCTTGAGATGCGTTTTTGCCTTTATCGTAGTAGTACTGTAAAATATGCCGTATTTTCTCTTTATTTTGCTCCATGTTTGCGACACTATAACTCACGAACGACTTAAAAGAAACGACAATCAATCAAACACGCGTTAGCGCGTGAAATGAGCTTTCCAAAAAGGTATAGCATGACCCGATGCGACGACTGAACTAGAAACTAGAACTACGCGTTTTCAGCGCCAACTAGCGAAAATACCGCAAGACATTTTTGACAACCAATATTAAGTTTGTCACGAAGATTGTGTCTGTCCGTCTGTCTGTATATATCTGAACTAGTCCCTCAGTTTTAAAGACATCGTTTTGAAATTTTGCAAAGGTCATTTTCCCTTCAAAAAGTTGCTCATTTGTCGGAACTGCCGATATCGGACCACTATAACATATATTTGCCATACAAACTGAACGACCGGAATCAAGTTCTTGTATGGAAAACTTTCACATTTGACAATGTATCTTCACAAAAGTTGACACAGGTTATTTTCTAATAATGTATGTAATATGCGAAGAAATTGTTCAGATCGGTTAACTATAGCATTTAGCTGCCATACAAACTGAATGATCGGAACCAAACGCTTGCATGGGGAACTTCCCCATTTGACGATATATCTTCGCGAAATTTAGTATAAGTTATTGTTGATAGAAATAATGCAATATCGGAAGAAATTGTTCAGATCGGCTCACCATAGCATACAGCTGCCATACAAACCGAGCGATCGGAATCAAGGGCTTGTATGGAAAACTTTATCTGACATTTGACATGGTATTTTCACGAAATTTGATATAGATTACTGCTTAAGGTAATAATATAATCTCCGAAAAAATTGTTCTGATCGGGTTACTATAGCATATGGCTTCCATACAAACTGAACTCATTCGGTCCAGCCGAAGTTAACGTTTTTTCTTGTTTTTTTCATACTTTCCTTTTTTTGGAAATTCCTGCAATTTCTTTAAAAATTACTTATATCGGAAAGGATATTTCGAGGAAGGATTTTTTGTTTCGATTTGACTGAAGAACTCACTTTTGATTATCAGTCATCAAGTCAAGAGCTATCAAGCGAAGCTCACTGTTTAATGTGTGTGGAAAACAAAGAAAAGTTTGGATTTGTAAAAAATGCGACAAGCCACAACTATTTAAATAAAATAAACATCTGCTTTTCATTTATTGTATCGGGTGATTTTTAAGAGCTTGATAACTTTTTTAAAAAAAAAAACGCATAAAATTTGCAAAATCTCATCGGTTCTTTATTTGAAACGTTAGATTGGTTCATGACATTTACTTTTTGAAGATAATTTCATTTAAATGTTGACTCATGTGGTTTCAACAAGATGGCGCTAATGCCACACAGCTCAATTCTATGGCCATTTTGAGGGAAAACTTCGGAGAACAATTCATCTCAAGAAATGGACCCGTAAGTTGGCCAAAGATCATGCGATTTAACGCCTTTAGACTATTTTTTGTGGGGCTACGTCAAGTCTGAAGTCTACAGAAATAAGCAGCAACTATTCCAGCTTTGGAAGACAACATTTCCGAAGAAATTCGGGCTATTCCGGCCGAAATGCTCGAAAAAGTTGCCCAAAATTGGACTTTCCGAATGGACCACCTAAGACGCAGCCGCGGTCAACATTTAAATGAAATTATCTTCAAAAAGTAAATGTCATGAACCAATCTAACGTTTCAAATAAAGAACCGATGAGATTTTGCAAATTTTATGCGTTTTTTTTTAAAAAAGTTATCAAGCTCTTAAAAAATCACCCGTACATGGTACCAATACAATTTATCTATTGTATGTACTCGTATATACATACATATATAAAAGATTAGCGTTTTTTCTGTTCGTTTGTGACCTTTCTTCCTTTTGCAATGAGTTGCTATTGGTCCATAGATTTACTATTATATTTGTAGCGTCATATGTCATGTGACCTGTGAAACAGTTTTTCATTGGTTGCTTAAGTGGTTGTACAGTTATGATGGTTTGATGTATGTGTGAAAATGTGTGAGTTTGCTATAGTCGTACACGGAAACAGGGAATGTTTTATATTCATTTGTGATGTTGGTTCTCGTTGCAGCGAAATTAAATCGTGAGAATGAAAATTCAATTGAGTGTATTGAAGGAAAAAATTAACTAAATGTTCTAAATAGTTACATTTTAATTTCTTTTAATTATCGCTTTCAGAATTTGATCTGTGCTGTGATCAGCGTTTTGTTTTCTGTTACATGAGTGTTACAGAATTTCATAATTCACAAAATTTTTGCGTTTTCGTTTGTTGTATTTTTTTCGATTCTTTTGAAGTACTAAAATAAATAATTAATAAATATAACTTTTTTCGGCTTAGAAAAAAACACCGCTGAAAAAATCTCTTATTGGTAAAAAAATCCAGGAAGTCAAATGGAGCGCATATTAAAAAACAAATTTAAATTTTTTGAGTTCTGGAAGCAAAAGGAACATTGATTAAAATTGAAGATATTTGTTTAGTTATTGCAAATAAGACTTTGGAACAAGTGGCTTCGTTGCACCTAAAAAAAGTATGCATAATGTCTTTGAACAAAAAATGCACTGCACATTTTTAATATCTAACTGTTTCATCTAGAATTGTTGCCAGTTTGTTGGATGGTGATCGAACTGCTCATTCCGCATTGAAATCGCCTTTAAATGTCCATATTATTGAACATCCAAAATGCGGTATTACGAGAAGATCCGGATTGGGGAGAGTTTTACTAGAATGTGACGTTATCATATGCGACGAGGCCCTGACATCGACTCGGACCACTATCTTGTTGCAGCCAAGATACGCATCCTCTGTGCAAAAACCGCACGTTAACAAACACAAGAAAGGTTTGACGTCGAGAAGCTGAAATCACAACAGATAGCCGTACAATTTTCTACTCGACTTGCACTCCTGCTCTCTGAGAGTGCTCGTCAACAACTCGGTATAAGGGAACTGTGGGACGGCATTTCAAACTCCTTACGTACAGTTGCAACCGAAACCATTGGTTTTCGGAAAATGCACAAGAACAGCTGTGTAAGACGAGGAGTGCCGTGTCGCAGCGAAGAGAAAACAAACTGCCTACCTCGCAACGTTACGATCGACCACAATACGTGCGGGATGGGATACTTAGATACCGAGAGTTGAAGAGGGAAGCGAGACGCATTTGCAGACAGAAAGAGAGAGAGAGAGACCAAAATGCGTGAATATGAAAAGCTTGACAAGCTAGCCGACAGTGGTAATGCTTGAGAATTATACGGAAAAATCCGGCGAATAACAGAAGGTTCCACAACCGGATCACACTCTTGTAGAACCACAAAGGTGATCTAGTAACCGATGCCCAGAGCATACTAAAATTATGCAGGGAACACTTCTTAAACCTGCTGAATGGCAGTGAAAGTACAACGCCAGGAGAAGGCGAACCCGATCCTCCAATCGATGACGATGGAGCAGTTCCATTGCCCGACCATGAAGAAGTTCGAATACCAATTACTCGTCTGGAGAGCAACAAAGCGGCGGGGTTCGATGGATTCCTGGCCGCGCTATTCAAACACAGCGGTGAAGACCTGATAAGATGAATGCATCAGCTTCTTTGTAAAATATGGTCGGACGAAAGCTTGCGAAACTATTGGGATCTAAGTGTGCATTGCCCGATACACAAATAGGTAGACCCGACAATCTGCGCTACTATCTGACTATCGTGAGATAAGTCTCCTATGCATCGCCTGAAAGTTCTTTTCGAGCGTATTTTGTGAAAGATTAAAGCCCACCGTCAACAGACTGATTGGACCTTATCACTGATCCAGATATTCACTATGCGCCTAATGTTGGAAAAGTACCGTGAGAAGGGAACCGACACACACTACCTCTTCGTCGATTTCGAAGCTGCTTTTAACAGCACGAAACTGACTTTACGCAGCGATGTCTGAAATTTGTGTCCCCGCAAAACTAATACGGCTCTGTAAACTGACGTTTAGCAACACCAAAAGCCCCATCAGGATCGGGAAGGACCTCTCCCAGCCGTTCGATACCAAACGAGATTTCAGACAAGGCGATTCCCTATCGTGCGACTTTTTCAACCTGCTTCTGGAGAAAATAGTTCCAGCTGCAGAACTTAATAGAGAAGGTACCATCTTTTATAAGAGTGTACAGGTGCTGGCTTATGCCGATGATATTGATATCATTGGCCTTAACACCCGCGCCGTTAGTTCTGCTTTCCCCAGACTGGACAAGGAAGCAAACCAAATGGGTCGCAGTGAACGAGGGCAAGACGAAATATCTCCTGTCATCAAACACACAGTCGTCGCACTCGCGACTTGGCACTCACGTCACTGTTGACAGTAATAACTTCGAAGTCGTAAATAATTTCTTCTATCTTGGAACCAGCATCAACACAAACAACAACGTTAGCCTCGAAATACAACGCAGAATATCTTTTACTTCGGACTGAGTGGGCAATTCAGAAGTAAAGTCCTCTCTCAATGAACAAACAAAACTATAAGTCACTCATTATTCCCGTTTTGCTAAATGTTGCAGAGACATGGACGATGACAACATCTGATGGCTCGACGTTGCGAATTTTTTAGAGAAAGTTTCTGCGGAAGATTTATGGTCCTCAGAGAAAGACCTCCACTCCGTTTGGAGGGACCAGGTGCAGAAGACCTGGCTTTCCTTGGAATCTCCAATATGCACCGCCTTGCGAAAAGAAGAAACAACTGGCGCGCTGTTGTTAACTCGGCTTTATCCGCGTAACCGGTGACTACGCCAGTAAAGAGATGAGACGAAAAGTGGATCAAATACGACAATAATGTGCGAAAAAGATTATGGTCCAAGCGTGGTGAAGCTCAGAAAATGGTCGCAAAGCCAGGATTGACGCTTGGAAAGGTATGCTGAGTGTTTGGTGGATCGCAAAAGAATCATCCACTATGAGCTGCTCCAGCCTGGTCGACCGATTGATTCTACATTTTACTGTCAATAGCTGATGAGAGTGAAGCAAGCAATCGAAAAAAACGGCCAGAACTAATCAACAGGAAGAGCTTCGTCTTCCATCAGGACAACACTAAACCACACACATCTTTGACGGCTCGGGAAAAACTGAGAAAGCTTAGCTTGCACTATTGGACTACCATTTGTTTCGGTCAATGCAGAACTCCGTTTATGGAGTAAAGTTGGCTTCAAGAGAAGCTTGTGAAAATGACTTGGCGCAGTTTTTCGCCGAGAAACCAGAAAAGTTTTACACTTATGAATAATGTCTCTAGCAGAAATACGGCAAAAAGTGTCCTACCAAAATGGTATATATTTGGCTGATTATAAATATAAAAATTTTAATAATTAGGTTTGCTAGTAGCTGCTAGCTATCAGGAAGAAGAAAAATGCGAATGCGCCTTTCCCAAAGCGAAATACTAGCTGACATTAACATGAAAATGTATGGATACATTTTTCAATAATCATATCTGCACTTCAAAATGAATCAAAGGAATATAAAATTAATGGCTCGCTAAATATTTTTTAGTTAAGAAAAATTAATTTAAAATAAAATTTATTTTTTGTTTAAATGAGCTCGAAAACTCGCTACAAATATTGCGATCGTCATTTCTCTACTCGCTATCACTGCGCTGATCTCTTGTCACAAAATTGCCATGTAAAGGCAAGAACAAAATTACCTCATTTTATTTTAATCAAATAAAATCATACAGTTTAGCAATTATTTTTTCAAATGACATAATCTAATAATTTCTGTCAAAAAAACTTACAACTTGCGCTCTCAGCTTGTACTCACTTCTGCTAGTTGTTTGGTTATCGAAATGCTTTTCCAGCAGAAACTTGCCTACATATCGATAGTTAGCAATTCAGAAACATACCAATGATTGCTGCAGATATTAGAGATTAACAGCTTCTCGGAAAAAATATTTGAGAATTACATATTACAAATAAGAGGTGGTGTGCTAATGCTTGCATTAAAAATTTACAAATGATATGTGTCTATATTGCGTAATTCAGTAAGTGTGTGTGTGAAAACCGCACGCAGCGCGTTGCCAGAATGACTCAGTCTGCAGTCTACTTGAATGGTAGGAAGCAACAGTTGCCGCCTGTTTGCTTTTGTTACACCTTTTGTGTTTACATACATGTTGCAACTCAATTAAAAAGTAGTTTAAGCCGTCAGCTGACATGTTGCCAACCATTATCAAACGCCGAATTGCAGGAGCAGCACTGAGTAGAACAGGTGTCCAATAGTGTTAACTGGTGGCCGGCTGGACGTAAAACAACGAATCATGTCTTCACAACAACATAGACACTATAATTTGCGTAAAAGTGAAGAACAGAGAACAGGCATTGCAGCGACACCAAGCAACTACGTCTTTATATTTACAACTAAACCGTGGCAAGTGGGGTTAGTGTGAGGTAGTTGCAACAACCAGCTGCGGTAATGAAAATGAAACACAATTAACCCGGTTAACAGCACAACAACAAAATCAAACATGGAGGAAGCACAAACAACAACAATGCTTTTGTTTTATCAGGAAAAAGTTGAAGTTGCATGCAACTAGTTCTAAAGTATAAAAAATCGAACAGCAAAAGACATAGCAAAAAAACTAAAGACCTGTAGCAAGTAAATCTTAATCATCGGAAAGTTTGTAAACTATAAGAAAGTATGTTAGTGAAATAAAAAAAGTTTTTAAAAAAATTGGTGAATGCACACATAAAGCTCTGAACACAAAGACGATGGCACGACACGCCTGCTCGACAACGATATTTTCCTGTCGGCAAATGTCGTCTTGAAGACAGCTTTGAATATTTTGAATGCGGCGATGACATATCAAGTAGTTCATTTTAATTGTGGCTTGACATTCGGTATATGTAATTCATAGAAATTGGGTGTTTTTAAATTTAAAGAAATTAATTAAAAATCAACAAACAAAAATTTAATTAATTTTGTGACGACGTTTGATAAAATTACAAGTACAGGTAAACCTCCTACAACGCGGTTTCCCATAACGCGTTTACGCTACAACGCGGTTCCCAAAATGAGGATATTTTCTTACAACGCTACTCTTACAACGCGGATTTTACGAAATTTTTTTCAAATATCTACAGGCACTCGAAGTGTAACCAATTAAAAGCCATAAATTCGGTTTGGAAATTTTTATTTATTTTAAAGTACAAAATGTGTGCCAGGCTCGATGAAAACAATTGGAGAGCGTCCATCTGCGGTGACAGCGGCCCAAAACATTATTTGTGGCGAGTGCTGCCTCTTGGTGGCCAACCGATGACTTAGGTTCTCGTATGAACGTTCGGTCAAGTAAACCCTATCGTTTTGAGAGTTAACGAATTGCTCAATTGGAAAAATTTTTTCCTCAGAAAACACAATGTTCGGAATTTGACCGCTTTCGGCCAAGCGAAACAACTGCTTCGCTCTCTCAAGTCTTACTTGTCGCTGCTTCGGTGTGAGATCATGGGCCTTTTGGAACTTGTAAGGCTTCACCTTGAGCTCATTTTTCAATATGCGTCGCATGCTGCGGTCGGATATTTTCAGTTCTTTAACCATTTGATTGGCACTTCGTCGTGGATTTCGCTCAAGTCGCTTCCTCACTTTCCGAACGCTCTCACGTGACGTTGCGGCCTTTTGATGACCACCTCCATGGCGTGTTGCGATGCTAGTATCATTGTAACGAGTCATGGTGCGATAAACAAAAACTTTATTCACATTAAGGTGTTTGAGCTCACGAACAATTGCTGGCTGTGATTTTCCAGCTAAATATAAGGCAATCACACTATTACGTTTGAATCCCATCGCTGATCACTTTTTTTGCGTTCACTTTTGGCAAAACGCTTTTGTACACTTGTGAACAATACTCCGAACTGTCATTCAGCAAATTTATAAACAGTTGATTCCAGTGCGACAGCTGCGCGAACAGTACTATTTTAATTTGAAAAATTTTTTAAATTCTTTTGAATTTTTACCGTCCAACACCACATCGCTCTTACAGCCTTTAGATCAGGGCATTCAAAGCTTACTACATTCGGAAATCCTTTGAAGTAATATTAGAGAAGATGGAGTCAGCAAATATTACAGTTAAAGAAGTCCGGAAAGAAGTTTTAAATCCGTTGAAATTGTTGTTGCGTCACTTAAAGAAATTCGCCCTTCAGCACTAAAAGCTTGCTGGAAAGCACTAATACCTGAAAGAGACGTTCAGGGCACTGTTTCTACACCAATAGAAGATGAATATAGGAACATAGTGAGATTGGCGCATGCAGTAGAAGGTGATGGATTTGATAAAATATGAATGGCTGATATTCAAGAATTAATTGCGGACGACGAAATAAACGAAGCAGATTAAGTGGCTATGACAAATGAAGAATCAGTTGGAGATAGCTCTGACGATCTTTCCGATGTTGAAAATAAAAACTTCTCACTAAAAAATATCGAGAAAGTTTTTAATATGGCAAAGCCCCGAATCCAACCGATGGAGAGATGATATTGTTGTATGCAGTAATACAACAATACATACCTGCCCAAAGAAAGCGGACAAAATTGTTTTAACTACCGTAGTACTTCATAACTGTTTAATGTTAGAAAATGACAGGAACTTCTTCACCCTTGAAGTTGTTGACCACTCAGTAGACAACCAAGAAATACGCGGCCGTTGGAGAGAATAAGTAAATTCACTTGTATCGTTTCTACCCAGAACTTCTTCTTCTTTACTGGCGTGGATACCGCTTACGGGGTTGTAGCCGAGTTGACAACAGCGCACTAGTCGTTTCCTCTTTTCTCAAGGAGTCTCCAAGTGAAGCCAGATCTTTCTCCACCTGGTCCCTTCAACGGAGTGGAGGTCTTCTTCTTCCTTTGCTTCCCCCGGCGGGTACTGCGTCGAATACTTTCGGAGCTGGAGTGTTTTCGTCCATTCTGACGACATGACCTAGCTAACGTAGCCGCTGTCTTTTGATGCGCTGAACTATGTCGTTCCATCGAATGCGACTGCGGATGCGTGGTTTTCTCTCGAAAGCTCGTAACGTCGACTCATCATATGTTATCATCGTCTATCCCTCTGCACCATATAGCAGGACGAGAATATTGAGTGACTTATGATTTTTTTTTGTTCGTTGAAAGAGGGCTTTACTTCTCAATGCCTACTTAGTCCGAAGTAGCATCTGGTGGCAAGAGTTATTCTGCGTTGGATTTCGAGGATAACGTTGTTGTTGGTGTTGATGCTGGTTCCAAGATAGACGAAATTATCTACGGATGCCTAGTCGCGAGTGTGACGATTGTTTGTTTGATGGCAAGAGATATTTCGTCTTGCCCTCGTTCACCACCAGACCCATTTGCTTAGCTTCCTTATTCGTTCTGGAGAAAGCCGATCTAACAGCGTGGTTGTTGAGGCCAATGATATCAATATCATCAGCATTCGCCAGCAGCTATAAACTCTTATAGAAGATGATACCTTCTCTGTTTAGTTCTGCAGCTCGAATTATTTTCTCCCAGAAGTAGACCGAAGAAGTCACACGAAAGGGAGTCGCCTTGTCTGAAACCTCGTTTGGTATAGAAGAGCTTGGGGATGTCCTTTCCGATCCTGACGGAGCTTTTGTGTTGCTTTACGAAAGCGGGGATACCAAATTCAGACATTGCGGCATAAAGGCAGCTCCTTTTCGTGCTGTCAAAAGCAGCTTTGAAATCGACGAAGAGGTGGTGTTTGTCGATACTTTTCTCACGGTTTTTTTTCCAAGATTTGGCGCATGGTGATTATCTGATCGGTTTTTGATTTTCCAGGTCTAAAGCCACACTCATAAGGTCCAATCAGGTTTTGACGGTGGGCTTTAATCTTTCACACAATACACTCGATAAAACCTTATTCGCGATGGTTAGGAGACTTATCCCACGGTAGTTGGCGCAGATTTTGTTCCTTCCCTTTTTCTAAATTCCAATTGTTGGGCATGCTTTCCTCCGATCATACTTTACAAAGAAGCTCCTTACCTTAGCCACCGTGTTTGAATAGCTCGGCTGGATATCCATTGATCCCCGCCGCTTTGTTGTTCTTCAGACTATTCGAACTTCTTCATGGTCGGGCAATGGAACGTCTGCTCCATCGTCATCGATTGGGGAATCGGGCTCGTCATCTCCTGATGTTATGCCTTCAGTGCCATTCAGCAGGTTGGAGAGGTTTTCCCTCCATAATTTCAGTGTGCTCTTTGCATCTGGTGACTATCACCTCTGGGGGTTCTACAAGAGTATGCCGCGATCTCGAAACCTTCTGTTAGTCACCGCATCTTTTCATAGAACTTTCGAGAGAAGGATTAATCCGATTCAACCTATTTTTAACGTACAGACATACCATTGTCAGAGAAGTACTATGTTTTAATTTCAGATAGATATATGTATCACACATTCACCGTTATTTTCGATCAAGGCTGCAAACCGGTTTTGAACCGAATCGGTTTTTGAAACCTAATGGTTCGGTTCTGTTCAAATAAAGAATTTTTCAGTCAATTTTTACTCTAAATATTTGTAAAAAGTGCAACTCTGCGCGTTGCATATTTGAAGCATTTTTATATTTATATGGCAATACTGTTGTAATACTGACTTTTGACATCTGTAAAATGCGCACATCACTTATTGCATTTACATACTCGCAACATTTACGTATTTGCTTTTTAATTTTAATATGTTTATTTATTCAAAATGAGCAAAAATAAAGTGCATGAAGAATTCACTTACAATGCAAAAGAAAATAAAAGTGTGTGCAAACATTGCAACATGCAAATGGCTGGAAAACATACGGAAAATTTATTAAGATATGTGAAAAGGAAGCATAGTGATGCTGTGGAACTGTTGCCGAAAAAGAAAAAGAGTGAACACGTTAATAACGACAACAGCATTTTAAAATACGTTGTAGCCAAGACGCCGAAGGCACAATTTTCTTTAACAAAGGAACAATTGTTGGAAGCTTGTTTGGAGCTGGTCACAAAGAATGGCAGACCACTGAAAATATTAGAAGACAGTGGCTTTCGAAAAATTATTGATCCGATTTGCAAGACAGTGGGTATTACCATTAACAGACAAAATATAAAAGAAGAAATTATCCAAAGAGCCTCTGCGCTGCGTTCTCAAATAACAAACAGATTAACTAATCGGTAAGTTACAGATTATAATGTTTTGTCAAATTAAATTTCTATGTTTATTCTAATTGCAGGTTACTTTCTATTAAAGTTGATTGCGTAAGTAGATTAGATCGATCTATAATAGGCATCAACGCACTATATATTGAAAATGGAGAAATACAAATTGAAACTTCGGCAATGAAGGAAATATTTGTGAAACATACCGCACTGAATCTCTTCAATACAATCACGGATGTTCTTCGATCATTTCAAATAAATATAGATCGGGTTTATTCAATAACAATCGATAATGCCGCCAACATGGTTTGCGTTGGTAAATTATTTAATAATAACTCAAAAGTTCCAAGTGATGAAAATAGCAACGAAGTTGCTATCGAAGATTCAGATAGTAATAACGACATGTTCATGTAATAAATGAGTATAAAAATAATTCCAGTTTATTTTAGATGATTTACTTGGAAATGAAGGTGAAGAGGATGAAAATGATATTGACTGTGTAAACGATGACCAAGATATGATCGAAAATGTCGATCCAAATGAACAAATGTGTGAAGAACTCGAGAATGATTTTATAAAATCTTCCTCCGTTAGTGTAATTCGATGTGCCGCACACACTTTGAACCTGGCAGTAACCGATTTTTTAAAGGATATTAAATGTGCGAAGCAAGACCAAGGTAGTAGTCAAAAAATTAAGAACACCTACATTGCTGAATTTGCTGCGAACAAAAATATTACGTAAGCCTATGCTAGAATGCGTCACTCGGTGGGGATCTACTTACAATATGTTGAAGAGTTTATTGGAGGTTAAAGATTTTTGTTGCGAGAGCTCTAAAGACGATGACCGATGACGATTGGCAGCAAATTGAAAGCGCATGCGACATTCTTTTTCCAGCTTATAATATTTCTCTCAAACTTCAAAACAAACAACTTGTATTAGGTGACATGTTTTTTGCATGGTATTCATGCAAGCTAAAAGTGGAGCAGAAGACTGGGTGGATGAGCAAGAATTTCGCTGCCGCATTGAAAAAGCGGAGTGAATTATTGTTGAATAATTCTTGCGTTTTAGCGGCTGTTTACTTAGACCCCAGATATCAGCTTTTGCTTGGCGATTCCGAAAAAGAATTGGCAAAAATATTTATACAGCAAGTTTTCACATTGAGGGAAAATATAATTTGCCATGAAAATGTGGACCAATCTCCCCAATCGAAAATAAGTTCCTATGATGAATTTGATGCTGTGCTCGAGCAGTTAGACAAGCGAGCATTGTCACCAGGCAAAAAAATCAAGGGCATTATAAATAGCTTTGCAAACGTTAAACGCCTTTCCAAAACATCTAATGTGTTAAAATTGTGGGAAAATCATTCTGAAATTGAATTAAAGGCTATAGCCAATATTGTTCTTGCTGCTCCTGCAACACAGGTATCAGTGGAAAATTAAATTTATATTATCCGACTTGAGAGCAAGTATCGATAAAGATTTATTGGAAGACATTCTATTATTAAATTTCAACACATAAAAAACAATTACATATACTAAAAATATCTGATGTAAGCATTGAATTTTATTATATTTATATATTTTCTTATTATAAGTACCTACTATAAGACAACAATAAAAAAATTATATATAAAAAATTAATACTTCCAAATATATCATTGAACCACATGAACCGAACCGAAACCGCGGTTCAGGGAACCTAAAGAACCGGTTTCTGCACCGGTACACGTTCTTGAAAACTGGTTCGAACCACTGAACCGACCCTTTTCAATTTTCGGCGTGGTTTGCAGCCCTGTTTTCGATCAAAAGTCAATTATGGGTACTGGGGTCCAAATATATGGTACCTAGGGGAACAGTTTTTGTAGATTTGAACAGTTTTTAGTCATAAGGTGGCATACACTGAAGACATTACGCAAAGTTTTACCCTGTTTTATTAATTGCTTCTTAATTTGTGTACTGGAAACTGAACGAATCAAGTGGAATTTAAAATTGCGCTATATGGGAATTAGGCGTTGATGTTGTCCGATTTCGGCCATTTTCACAATGTGACATAAGAATTTAAAAAGAATGCCACGCGTTTTGTGGGCGTGACAGTGGTCCGATTAGGCCCATCTAAGAACTCGTACTTTTTTTTTGTTAAGAACGCACATACAAAGTTTCATGAAGATAAGTTAAGTTACAGCTTGGCCGGACGGGTGATACGTACAACCGTTAGGTGAACTAACTATTACACACTAAAGCATCATAATGCAAAATTATAAAAATCCGTTATAAAATTTGTAAATAAAAACGAACTTAAACATCGGTGTCTACACAAGTTTTTTATAAGATCGAGGCGTTTCTGCAGTGGTAGGGCGTTAGAGTTTGCAAAAATCGCTTTTGAAAATTCGGAACGAAGACCAAGTGTACACCACATTATTGTTAGTGCACATACAAAATTATGTGATATTGTAATTTTGCACAACTTTGCCAAACCAAAGTGAAGAAAACTAATATATTTTACAATTTTGTATACAATTGTACATTACAGAAATATTTATTTATACGCTTTTTTCTTATATTTCCGAAGATTTTCCAAAAATTAAAATTTAAAAAAGTTTTAGGTTATATTTTGTGACGCAGAGGATAGTCGAAATTCAAGATATTGCATCAATAATTTTAAAGTGGATAATTTGAATGAATATGTTTTATTCAAATTGAGCAAGTCTCAGGTAAAGATTAGACACGGTAATCCACTTGATGCCCAAGGGGAAACGTTTGTGAAATTTAGATGGAATTTACTTATACATATTTAAACGCTTATATTATTATCGATGTTTATTGTTTAGTAAATCCTCTTAAAATATCTGGATTTTTTCCATAATTGTATTAATAATGGCATTTTTTGAATTCATGGCACCTACTACATTTTTTCGATTTAATTTCTGATTTGTACCTGCAGTGCCAAACTTCTTTTAGTGTCAAGTTCATAAATATATCTCAATATTCACTCAAGTTATCGCCTGCACGGACATTTGGATTTTAACTACTGATCCTAATGAATTGTATATAAATGTTTACTACATAATATAATATTTCGATTATTATATAATAGATGTTACAAGCACAAAAGCTTAGCTGAACAATACCTTATACTCTTTGGCAAGTCAGGAGCGAAAATTTCATTCATATTTATTTTAATTAATCTATGTATATAAATAAAAATGAATCGCCAAACTGTTTGTACGCTCATAACTTTCATACGACTGAACCAAATTTGATAATTTTTTTTTAATGTTCGTTGAGGTTCAAGGTTTTAACGGAGAGAAAAATTCTAATAATTGCCGGAAAACCCCTAAAAACAGCCCTTTTCTTTTTCCCATACAAACGAATGAATGTTTGTTTGTTAGTATCGCTAAGAGAACGGCTGAACCAATCTTGATGAAAATTTCAGAGGCTATTCGTTGTGGATCAAGGAAGGTTTAGAAATAAAAATACCTTATATGTACTTTTCATGAAAAGAAGTCAGAAAATTGGATAATTCCAAAAAGTACACATTTTTTTCAATATTTTGATTTGTAAATTATTTGAATCGTTCAATTTCGGTCTCTTGTTTTTTTATTCCGGCTATTCAAAAGAAAAATTATTGAAAATTATTCAGTGGAAACTTTACGTGTGTTTCACACAAAGAGGTCATTTGCAGATTGAACTTTGTTACAAAGCCACGAAGAGGTCGCCCTAATATCGGTCGGCGTTCTTTTTGCCATCAACGTATGGCAGCCCAAGGCAAGGAAAGGCAAGAAGTGCTTCCAGGATGCGGTGACAAAAGATGTCACAGCATGACTTTTCAAACAACAGTTACGGTGTTTGATTGACTTTATCTTGAAGCAACGTATATGTGGTACTGTTGGATGCTAGATGTACTTTGTTGAGTGGCAAAAAAGAGGTTTTCCGCATTCTTCTTCTGATGATGGTTACGCCAGATCAAATTGATGAAATCATTTCTGCGAAAATTCCTGATGTAGAGAAAGATCCAGTATTATACGAAGTGGTGGAAACCAATATGGTTCATCTTTTCGGTTTGTATGTCTGACAATAAATGCATGAAACACTATCCACGTGCTTTTCTTTCGGAAACACAAACTGGAAATGATGGATATCAACTCTATCGGCGTCGCCCACCAGATAAGAGAACATTCAGCAATCAACTTATGAGAGTTAATATCGAAGTTGACAACACATGGATCGTACTATATTCACCATTATTGTCTAATTCACATTCTAAACTCATATCAATGTTTATTATTGCAGTTTGGTGAAATCGATAAAATACGTTTGTAAGTACGTCACCAAAGGAAGCAACATTGCATCATTGGTGCTGAACGATTCGGTCGATACGTGAACTGCAATAAAGCGCTTTGTAGGTTATTTACTTTTGCAATTCATGAACCTCTCCCGACTGTTGTGCGTCTCGCAGTTAATTTGGCGAATGGCCAAATAGTGTATTTCAACCCAAAGAATACAGTACACTGAGTGGAAACACCGCCAGCAACAAAATTAACATTGACGAGTTTTTTCTCAACTTTCGTCAGTGATCCGTTTTCGAGAACATTGCTCTATTCGGAAATACCTTGTATTATACGTGGAATGCATCGTCGAAGAAATAGTTACGCAGAATGCAAGGCTCACCTGCAGATGGACAACCAGGTGTGTTCTTAACTAATGCATTAGGACGAATTTACGCAATCCACCCGAAAAATGACGATTGCTCCTACCTTCGGTTGCTATTGATTAATGTACGCGGTTCAACTTTATTGAGTCATTGCTTACTGTGAATGGTACGGTGTGTGCAAGTTTTGGAGAAGTAAGCGAGCAATTACAATTGCTGGAACACGTTAATCACTGGAATGAAAATGAAGTTCGCACACTTTTCGCGGTAATCATTTCGACATATCAGCCTTCAAATCCGCGTCAATTATGGGATACGAACAAAAATGACATTGCCGAAGACATTTTACATCGCCTTCGCTAAAAACTGGAAATGGTACAATTTCGGTTGATACTTCCGGTGGTTCTATATCAATTCCATCTTCCCTTTATCAATTCACGAAAGATGAACTCATCACAAATGTTCGGACATTGGCCAAATTATCGTAACTACGATTCCTTAAGTGCACGCGCAATGTTCTTCTTCTTCTTAATTGGCGTAGACACCGCTTACGCGATTATAGCCGAGTTAACAACAGCGCGCTAATGTTAGCTGCCAAAAATATCGATGTTGTTGACTTAAACTGGAAGATTCAAAGTCAAATTCCGGGAGACTTGCGCTCATACAAATCGATCGATCGTCTTAACGATGAAGACGACGCCGTGAATTATACAGTGGTATTTCTAAATTCTTTGGACAGGCTTGGTATGCCACCACATCATTTGCGTCTAAAAGTAGGATCGGTCGTTATTATGTTTCGCAATCATGATGCCCCGAAACTGTGTAATGGAACCCGACAGATTGTGACGTACCTATCGAATACAAGGGGCAGAATGCTTGATTCTACGAATTCCTTTGAGTACTAACGATTCCCATTTCAGTTCAAATGTATTCCGTTTCCAGTGAAAATTGCAATTGAGATGACAATCAATAGGACACAAGGATAGTCGCGTATTGTGTGGCATAAATTTGGAAATGCTATGTTTTTCACACGGCCAGATATACATACGTGGCGTGCTCACGAGTTGGAAAACCACATTTTCTATACACCGGAACAGAAATCACAAAATGTTGTTTCTCAAGCTGCGTTACATTGAAAAAAAAAAAAAAACAAAAATGAAATGATAAATTTAACTTTCTTTTAATTTCAAAACACATAATTTCACACAGGACAACGGATGCGGGGTCAGCTAGTATTAAATATATTATTGTGATATTAGGGAGGTGGTATAATCACTTTTTAAAAAGGGCCTCATTTTGTAAAATAGTTCTACTCTACTTTACTACTACTCTGAGTGTATATTAAAACAATCAAGAGTAGGTTCAGCAAGTATCAAAGATAAGATATCCATGTTTAGCGCATGTTTAGCGCATTGAATATTTACACTTATATGCTTCTAAGTACCGTTTTTTAAGTTTTTTTGACCCGCAGTTTTTTGCATTATGTAATCTGGTGTATTGTGTAAGCTTACAGTGAATTGTTCTATTGTAAGCTATGCAAGGGTTCATTCAGTAGGCGTTTTTCTTAGAGTGAAATTGTCAAGATCGCGAAAAAGGGCGTTTACGCAAAAAGTGTTTAAAAAGATTAAAATAGCTGTTTCGTTGTAAAACCAAGGAAACAACATAAATAAATAAAGGTAAGATAGTTGTTAAAAATAAAAATAAGTCATTGACGGCTTCTCTAAATCACCTAATACAAAAATTTTCGAAACTGCGATTTACTTTATACCGCATATATTGGCCAATATTTGATCTATCTTAGTGAAATCGAGAGATAGTGTATCTTTAAGCATAAAAAGGATGAAATCGGCTGAATACTTGTCCTAGACTCCATATAACTAATGTCAGGACTAGTGAACTTCTGTACATATACATATATTGGTGCTAGTAAGTGTACCTTAATGAAACTTCTCAAGCATACAGTCCACGAAATAAGTATAGTGTACAAGCTAAAAATCTCTTTTATGCATCTTAAAATTTCATATGATTATTTTTTATTTTATTTATTAATGGAATCAACATCGAGACTTATTTACACAATATTTAAAACCAAAAGTTACTACTTATTAATAAAATAATTCAAAAATTCAATACACTTGGTACGAAAAAAGTATAGCGTACAAACAAATATTTCATATTAAATCAAACTTATTCGAAGTGTTAATAACTAATATGGTTACCGTTAGCCAAAATAACGGTGTTTATGCGCCTGGGCATGGATTCAATTAGAGAGCGAAGGGTGGAAATGGGTATTTTCTTCCATTCGGCTTCAATGCACTTCCTTAGATCTCTTACAGTATCAAATTGTCGACCCCAGAGATTGCCCAGAGATTTTCCATTGGGTTTAAGTCGGGACTTATAGCGGGCCAGTCCATTAATGCTATATTTCTGTCCATAAAGAAACGTTTGGTTGCAGCTGCATTGTGTATCGCGGCGTTATCTTGCTGAAAAATCCATGGGTCCTCACAAAATCGTTCCGAAAAATCTATTAAGACGTTGTCTAGCAGTTCAATATAACTCAAAGAATTCATTTTATGCGTTACAAAACAAATTGGGGTTGTACCATTGTATCCGAAAGCCCCCATACCATAAGAGATCCTCCCTTGAAATTTCTCGAATGCCTTGTTTCTAGTGGTCGTCGAATATCTCTCCAATATTTGTCATTGCCGTCGGGGCCATCTAAATTAAATTTTTTTTCATCACTAAAAACCACTTTTTTCCACTCGTCGTCCCACAATGAATGCCTTTGGGCATATTGCATCCTTGCAGTTTTGTGCCGAGGTAGCAACTTAGGCTGAGGCGCTCGTTTGGCATACTGGATGTTACTATTCTCTTTTAAAATTTGCTGAACTCGACGGGTGGACACTTCAAGATTTAGTTGGAGCCTAATTTTTGCTGGGGAAATGTTTTTAGTGATTGCCAAACGCTTTATTTGCCGTTTCGACCGTTCATCAACCTTTGGAGGACGTCCATTTCTTTTTGTTGTACCATAAATTTCGGGATTTTTTAAAAAGGAACATATTGTTTTCTTGTTGCGATGTAATTTTTCAGCTATATCCCTTATTGTAGCTCCACATTCCCGCATCGTTTGAATTTTAGTGCGCTCAACAAGCGATAAATGGGTTCCGCGAGGCATTTCTAAATTAGTTACTAAATTAAGCTCGTTAGGATGGATAAATATTTGTTTGATTATATATTTAAAACATACTCACTTTAAAAATCCTTAAAAATACAGAGTAAATGGTACGTCTTGCCGATACGGAATACTTTTCCTTATTGTACGCTATAATTATTTCGCTCTGAATGTACAAGTGCGCAAATTAAACAGAAAGTAACGGTACTACAAAAGTACCGGTGTCACTAATAAGTACTGATCAACAATGAACAAATTTACTTCATTTGCCCATCGTCGTATGTATATTAACCCCGGCTCTTATAAAGCCCTCTCGTCCCTTCTCTGGTGTAGAAGTTCAAGTCTCTGACGTACTTATTTATTGATTTATCGCGCTTTTGGTAGTTTTTAGCAGAACCATTATATGGGCGGGGCTATATACCGATTTCATAAATTTTTACGGTATTGGTAGGAGTGCCCAAGAAATTTGCCCTGACTGAATTTGGATATTATAGCTCAAGTAGATTAGGAGATATATACATACATTGAACCAATTAGAGGTCGAGGCCACAACCATTATTCCAAATTTTTTATATCTTAATTTAGTGCTTAGTTATGGTAATTTCAACGTTTTCGAATAATGGCGGTGTTTATCAATTTACGCCCATCTACAATACCAAACTTTTAATGGTGCCAATTAATATGCGTACCAAGTTCCATTAAGATAACGAGATTACCACCTATTCCGATTTTCTCACTGAATAGAACATTGTTGAGACATTGTTACATCTTTAAAAAGTCGTTATTTAGTCAGTTCTCTGAGCAGAGAGAATCAGCGACCCTTACTTCTTCAAAAATGAAGCCGGCAGTAATGTTACGGCCAATGAGGAAAGCTATTAAACCATTATTAATGACTGTTTCGTTGTTGAATTGGATGATGTTGGTGATGCCGATCTTTGGTTCGAACAAGATGGCACTACGTGCTATACACCCACCGAAATAATCAATTCTCTGGTTTGGCCTCCAAATGTTATATCGCAGGACTCGTTTTTTGTGGGGTTTTGTACAGTCGCTTGTTTACGAAGATACTGATTTACATCCCAAATTGCAAAGAGTGGTTGAAAATCGAACATCTCGGTTGGAATTTATTTGAGACAGCCCTGATGGGCACTTCCTTTATAAACTTTTTGGCCATGGCATTGATTCCGCCGACATTTGTTAAAATTAAACGTTGACGTCCTGAGTGTGTGACGAATAATGTTCGACCAATGAAAAGTAAATTTCAATAAACTTTTATAAAAATGTAGTAAAAAAGTAGAGGTACTTTTTTCAATAGCATTTTCTTGACATACATACATATGTATGTATGTATATTTTATTGCTTGGCATTTTATCATGGAACAACCTGAATAACGTTTACAAATCGTTGAACTCTATTACGAAAGTTCACGTTCTGTACAGAATTGGTTTCGCGCGTTTCGCTCAACTTATGGTCAACATAATCGGCCTATTGAGCGAACTATTCGCAACACCATCAGCCATATTGAAACCCTGCATTCATTACTGGATAATATTCGACTGTGTAGACCACGTACAGCACGCAGTTAATAAAATATAGCAGTACTAGCTGAGAGTGTACACGAAGACCGTGGAGAGTCGATTCGGCACCGTTCGCAGAAAGTCGTACTGACGAATGGAACAACTTGGCGTATTTTACGTCGAGATCTTAAGTTAAAAGAGCACAAAATACAGCTTGTGAAAGAACTGAAGCCGCTCGACCTTCCCAAGCAGCATAAGTCTTGAGAAGTTCCAAGAAGGTCCGACGTTTACGTGTTAAATTTTATTCAGCGATAAGGCCCATTTCTGGCTCAATGGGTATGTAAACAAGCAAAATTGCCGAATTTGGGATGAATATCATTCTAAAAAGATTAAAGAGATGCCATTCATCCAGAAAAAATAACGGTTTGACATGGTTTGATGGCTGATGAAATCATCGGTCTATACTTGGCGACCGTTATGATAACCGACTATTTGTTGTCTGAAATTAAAGCTCGTGATCTCAGCAGCACTTGGTTTCAACAAGACGGCGCCACTTCCACACATCGTACCAATCAATGGATTTATTGAAAAAGCAGTTCTTTGAGCAGATAATTTTACGTTTTGGGCCGGTCAATTGACTACCAAGATCATGTGATATCACACCGACTTAGACTTTTTTCTTTGGGGATATGTAACTTTTAAAGTCTATGCGAACAATCCCGCTTCGATTCAGATCTGGTAGCAAAACATCACGCGAGTCATTTGCCAATAACCAGTCGAAATTCTCGAACGAGTCTTTGGAAAATGGACTCAACGGATGGACCATCTCAGACGCAGCTGTACCCAACATTTGAAAGAGGTAATCTTCAAAAAATTAATACCAATGAATGTTCTTTCAAAAATAAAATTTGATTCTGCGTTTCTATGTGTGTCCAGAAATAATGTCATAATATCATTCCAGGTAACCCATCAAAATTTTTTAAAAGTGTGGTTTGATCATTGTGGTATGGGCTTGCTTTTCGTACTAAGTTGTCGGTCCTATATATTTAATCTATGAGATCATGGACCGAATCAGTTGAACGATATTAGGAGTATTCAGACTAGCCTTATTAATTCGTTAGCCGTTATTTGGTCGTTTTTTACGTGCATTTTGTTTACGTAAAATTAACCGACCGAGTAACGAACTATCAATCTGACATTCATAATTTTTTCGTAACTCGGTAACATCATATCAGCTGTTTGTTTGTTGTTTAACGGAAAAATAAATTTGGTGCTCGCTTCGTGATTTTACAAAAAATATTTGGCACAAGTAAGTATTTCTTCAACAAATCTTTACTTTTTATTTTATTATAAACTTATTTTCATTGGAACCTCAAAAGAAAATTCGCAGGAGAGCAAAGCCTAAAAAAATGGAGGGAGGAGGAAAATAATTTTCTGGTGGAGAATTTGCTGGAAAATGTGGAAATTGAGGTAGTTCTTTATACAATAAGCTTAAATTATACAGTTTAATGCGTTTTTTTTAGATAAACCAAACGTCCAGATGTACTACAAAAAAAATTAATTGAAAGAACCAAAACTGATGTGACTACGGTATATGATGCTGCAAGGTCCGATACTGGAAGCAGGCATTCAAGAAAGGTGAGGAGTGGCACAAATCGATGAGATTTCCACGATAAACGGTAATTCTGTAATTCCACGTTTTAATATTCCACGTTCAGAAAAACTTTCTCAAATGTGTCCAAATTATGAACGGTTTTCGGTTCTATTTGGCAGTAAATCCGAAGCCAGAGACGTACAACCTTAACGAGAAAGCAGAACTATCCCTCCATCATTCCTCAAAAAATTGAAAAAAACGTGCTCCAAGGAATATTATTAGTGAACTTAGAGCAACGAATTGAAATTGAAAAAGAAAAGTTAAAGCTAGACATGGACAGAGAAAAGTTAGATAGGCTTGAAAAATAAAATTGGAGCTAGAGCAAAAAGAAAGGCTGGAAATGATTGAACTACAGTATAAATATAATATAATTTTAAATGCTACTGTTATTTTTAATAATTTTTAAGACTGTACGAATGTCCCTAAATGTGATGAAACATACTGTTTATATGTACTATATAAAGCCAAAAGAAAAACTAGTTTAATTATAATTTTAAATTTAATTAATCTTACACGGTATTTGTCATGCTGCTTGTTAAATTTCTTTCTTTTAGGTAATTCAGATTATTGAGACTTGCTTCTGTTACAATCCATTCCTGTCCTGAAAAGAATCTTGGCGGATATTTGTTCAGTAAACATTTTTAAATATTTTTGCATCGTAACATCGCGAATTATGAGCTTGCAGTCGGAAACCTTTAGATCTTTAATTGTATATGTATGTATACATGATTCTGGAAAAGAACAATTCATGATTTTTTATTGTTGACTCGGCGAGTTTTATTTCAGCGCCATCCACGTAACCTACACCAAATGGTAATCGTTCAATGTTTCTCGCACTATTACAGTGCGCTCATTATGATCTGGCATACTCGTACACTTATGTGGGAACGAAGAAAGGACAGACTAGTAGTGGGCGAACGTACGGACAGTAACATGCAACACTGATTGCAATAGACAACGAGTAGCGACCAAGAAACGAGTAGCGATGAAGAAACAAGTAACGAAGACTTTGAAAACGACGTCAGTCGACACGCGGACGAGCACGATGCCAAACAGTTTGTGAAACTAAAACTAGAACATTTTTGTGAAACTAAAATAAGAACATGTACAGAACATACATATATGTACATATGTATGTATATAGTGGAGTTGTTTTAAAAATGCTTTGAATATTAGTTAACGTTCCTCCGTCACCAATCCAAAAAGTTGACGCAGTTTGTTGAAGTTTTTCGTATCGATGCACTTTCTCCAGAAGAGCCTGATCTATATACTTAGATCGACAGCTAGCTGTGTATCAATCGGGAATTGTTTGCCACAATTTTTAAAAACTTCGTCACTTTATATGAAGGTCAAAAAGTGAGCAAATTGAATTCGGTCTACACGCAGCATTTGACGGAACCGATTGCCATCTATTGTTGTTATAATATCATCGTACCACTGGATTGACTTTGGAACAATATTTTCTACACCTCTATGACAGTTTAGTACTTATAATAAAAAAAATCATCATACACCTCGTCAATGGTATCCTCTACCAAATCTATATCTTCACTGAATACGTCTTGAAATAATTTGAAAGTTAGTTCCTCCTCTGTGCATCAATTTTTAGTACTTACCAGTAACAAATTTTGATCTGCTCCACATAATTTTCAATTAAATGACTGACAATTTTTGATTTTGCACTTTCTTGAGGCAGTTTTCTTCTTCTTAATTGGCGTAGACACCGCTTACGCGATTATAGCCGAGTTAACAACAGCGCGCCAGTCGTTTCTTCTTTTCGCTACATGGCGCCAATTGGATATTCCTAGCGAAGCCAGGTCCTTCTCCACTTGGTCCTTCCAACGGAGTGGAGGTCTTCCTCTTCCTCTGCTTCCCCCGGCGGGTACTACGTCGAATACTTTCAGAGCTGGAGTGTTTTCATCCATCCGGACAACATGACCTAGCCAGCGTAGCCGCTGTCTTTTAATTCGCTGAACTATGTCGATGTCGTCGTATATCTCGTACAGCTCATCGTTCCATCGAAAGCGGTATTCGCCGTGGCCGACGCGCAAAGGACCATAAATCTTTCGCAGAACTTTTCTCTCGAAAACTCGCAACGTCGACTCATCAGTTGCTGACATCGTCCAAGCCTCTGCACCATATAGCAGGACGGGAAGTATGAGTGACTTATAGAGTTTGGTTTTTGTTTGTCGAGAGAGGACTTTACTTCTCAATTGCCTACTCAGTCCGAAGTAGCACCTGTTGGCAAGAGTTATCCTGCGTTGGATTTCTAGGCTGACATTGTTGGTGGTGTTTACGCTGGTTCCAAGATAGACGAAATTATCTACGACTTCAAAGTTATGACTGTCAACAGTGACGTAAGTGCCAAGTCGCGAGCGCGACGACTGTTTGTTTGATGACAGGAGATATTTCGTCTTGCCCTCGTTCACTGCCAGACCCATTTGTTTTGCTTCCTTGTCCAGTCTGGAGAAAGCAGAACTAACGGCGCGGGTGTTAAGGCCGATGATATCAATATCATCGGCATACGCTAGCAGCTGTACACTCTTATAAAAGATGGTACCTTCTCTATTAAGTTCATCAAAAGGGAGGTCTCTCATCCGAGGCTGCTGTTGGTTTTTCATTGGGGTGAGCTTTTTACGTGGCGGGTCCCAAACCCAGCGCACAACCCTATGTAGGGGATGTTTCGCCTTCGAACGGATGTTCTTAGGCTACCCAGAGGATACTTGGTCAAGGACCGGAAGTAGTGAGCTGTTTGAGCCATGTGTAAAAGAATCGCTTCTGGCCACTCCCAAGTGAATGGCGATCAGAGAACTTTCCTCACTTGCGTGAACTTCTACACATGACTCCATCCTCCTTTAGCAGTTTTATTCTTTAATAAAGTTGAAACAGCTGTTTTGGAACAAAACTTACCATACTACTGAGGTAGAGCAAAAAGTATGTTCAAAGTTAAGCCTTTTAACGAAGTATCAACTAACGAATTACCAGATTAACAAGTTCGGTCTAAATACCCCTATTTTGTTACCATTTGTTAATTTGTAAATACCAATGAAAAGCACGTTTGACCAGGATAACAACACAAATCATACAACCAAACTAGCTTAGGAGTGGTTTGCATCAGAAAAAATCGACGTAATGTCCTGGCCTGATTTCATTTGAAATTTTGTGAGGAGATAAGAAACGAGTTATAGCAACAGGTAGTCCATCAAGTAGAAAACAAGTCCGACTAGGTCAAGAAGGTTTCTTGCAACGTGGGTGTATGGATGTACTAAAAAACAAGAAAAAACGTTAACTTCGGCTGCACCGAAGCTAATATACCCTTCACAGGTGCATTTCTTTTAGTAACTATATGTTCACTTTATATGGAAGCTATATGCTATAGTAATCCGATCTGAACAATTTCTTCGGAGATTACATTGTTGCCTTAGAAAATAATCCGTACCAAACTTCGTGAATATATCTTGTCAAATGCAAAAGTTTTCCATACAAGAACTTTTTTCCGATCGTTCAGTTAGTATGTCAGCTATATGCTATAGTGGTCCGATATCGGCAGTTCCGACAAATGAGCAGCTTTTTGAAGAGAAAATGACGTTTGCAAAATTTCAAAGCAATATCTTAAAAACTGAGGAACTAGTTCGTATATATACAGACAGACGGACGGGCGGACAGACATACAGACGGACATGGCTAAATCGTCTCTGCTCAACATACTGATCATTTATATATACACTTTATAGGGTCTCCGACGCTTCCTTCTGGGTGTTACAAACTTCGTGACAAACTTAGTATACCATGTTCAGGGTATACAATGGCTTTACAACCAAATATTAGTCAATAGAAAACATTTAGTATTTGAAATTTTAATTGTTTACTGGATTTTTATCTTCTTCAACAAAATAGGCACTACTGTTTTGTTGAACGTACTACTTTTTAAGACTTAAAATAAATAAATCTTGAAAGTAAAAAAAATATACATATGTATATAGAAAAAATTAAACTGTGTATATATACATACGTAGAAATAGCTAAACATTACTTTTGAATGTTATCATATTCGTAGTTTGTATTCTAAACTTAACCTGTTTTTGCTTTATAGATAGAACTCTCCAGCATCACTATTTTCACAATCACAGCTCTATATACATACATACATTTGCTTCTGGATAAAAATGAATGTATATTAGACCGAGTCGATTTTTAGACGAATTATTCTCAACAAATTTGCCTAAGAGACTATGGGTCTAAAACCGTTTTCGAGCTAGTGGTTTTTAAGGCGACGTTTAAAAATCTGAATAATCGGTCGTATGGGAAGTATATGCTATGGTTGTCCGATCTAGCCGATTCCGACCAATCTTAATCTTAAATATTATTACATATCTCAAAACTGACGAAAACATGCTTATGATCCCTAAAAAACTTCGCCTTAAATACTCCTGGTCTTCTGGCGAAGTTATTCAGAATGATCAGTAGAAAATTTTTCGCATACGCGATTTTCCGTGTTTTTGCCTCCCTGTAAATCAACCCTGTCTAATGTAATATATACGTGTATTATGTAAAGACATGAACACCTCATTACTGAATTATTATTTATTCGATCAGAGTCACTTATACATAAATAACAACAACAACAGAGTACAGAGTCAGACGCAGATATTGTAATGAAAAAATGCACGCATAACATATCGTCACCTGAAATGCAAAATAACGTAACAACATTTTCGGAAATTTACAGTGGCATGAACGAAACACGAAATAAAATGGAACATGAGTGAAACAAAATTTTAATATTAGTTAAAACTAGTTTATATTTGATCGGAGAACCAGAAAATGTTGAACATACATATATTATATTTTGTATGTAATTTGAAGTAGTGAAGCGTAATCAATAAGGCATTCAATTTCGAATTTTTTGATGATACGTTATTTTGCATTTCATGCGGTTGCCTGTCACGTGATGAGATTTAAGTAGTAGTTACATTAAAAGCAACGGCTGCGAAGATGTTATGTGCAAGCTTCACACTAAAAAAACATAAAACACACATAATTAACTTGAAACCGGGATCATGACGAAGGCAAGAGGAATGTCACAGTGGTTACAACAATGGATTTTCCATCATGTCCTGTGTGTGTATATTTGTGAATTTGCTTTTTTGTGTATGTATAAACGAAGCTTTGTTCTTAGAGCACAAGTAAGAATTTGCAACCTTTTATACCCTTGCAACTTGCAATATTAAAGACAGGGAAATATTTAAAGAGTGAAAAGTTGTGTACTGAACGAATATGCTATGTGGGAAGTAGGAATGGTTTTTGTCCGATTTCATCCATTTCCATACTGTGACATAAGAATGTTGGAAGAATGCCACGTGCTAAATTTTGTCGATATCGGTTGGTCGGGTCCCTAGATATCGGATTTCACCGAAAAGTGGATGGTGCCACGCCCATCATCACCGGCTCCCATAAAGCTCTTTCAGACCATCTCGGTGGTAGAACTTAATGTATCTGGCGTATTTAATATTGTTTTATCACGGTTTTAGTAGTTTTTAACAGTACCGGTTTAACAGTATGGCGAGTGAGCGGGGTTATCCTCCGATTTCATCCATTTTCGCACTACTGGTAGAAGTTCTTGTATGATTTGTACTCAGCAAATTTCGTTCTTGTAGCTTAAATGGTTTAAGAGATACGCACATTAATGTCGTTCGGTATTATTATTAAGCTTATTAGCGGCCGAGCCATGCCCACTTTTTCAAAAAATTTTGCCCACAGATGCCTCTTGCTACTGCGATTCTCCGTACAAAATTACAGCTTAATATGTTAATTTAGTCCTTAGTTATGGCACTTTATGTGTTTTCAGTTAATGGCGATTTATGAGCGTGGTAGTGGTCCCATTGTGCCTATCTATGAACTCGTAATTTGCTTTGTACTAAGGAACCCACGTACCATCGAGATATCTCAATTTTTACTCAAGTTACAAAGGCAGACAGACACAAAGTCAAACGGATTTCAACTTGCCTCGTCTTGCTGATCATTTACACCTACATATATCTAGTTCGCTTAGTTTTAAGTGATACTTGTAACCGTTAGGTGAACAAAACCTTAATACTCTGAAGCAACTGATTCCAAGAGTATAAAAAATAACCCAATGCATTTCATTTCAATAATTTATTGGTAAAATACATTGTCAATCAATGCAGAATTGCCAGTACTGTGCACTTAGTACAACATTTCAAAATTGTATGGCACTTGCCGCGTGCTACGTACCGCAACTACAGTCTACTCGAATGCAATACAAGGTGGGTTCCAAAGTAAACAGGACTTTTTGGATCTTGCGCCCCCTGCTGGCGCCATCTCTCTGTCGACTGATGCGTTAGAATCTGCCATCTTTATCGGTTGTTCAGTGAGAATTTCATAACATTTCATTGATTGTAATTAAAGTTATTGTTTTAAGTGTCAGTATGTTTGTGCTATCGGTGCGAAAATGAGCTTCGAACAAAGAGCCAACAATAAATTTTGTTTTACAATTTGTAAAACTTTTACCGAAACGTTTCAATTGATGATACAAGTTATGGCGATGATTGCCTATCCCGTAGCAGAGTACAGGAGTGGTTTCAACGTTTTCAAAGTGGTCGTGGGGACATAAATGACGATCAATACGTGAGCCAATCAAAATCCGTGATCACCGGAAATGTGCGTAAATTCATCAAAAATCAGCCGAAATCATCATTGAAATTCATGGAAATGAAATTGAACATCTCCAAAACATCGATTTATCGCATTTTGACCGAACATTTGAGCTTACGAAAGGTGTGTGCACGGTTTGTTTCGCACAAATTGACTGACGACCAAAAATTGCTCAGAATCCAACATTCGAAGGACATCATTGTGACCGATTATTTGACCAAAAATCACATTTTAACCATTAACCACTCGCCGTATTCACCTGATATGGCACCGTGCGACTTCTTTCTTTTCGGAAAATTGCATTTGCCCAAGAAAGGAAAGCGTTATGCAGATGTAGTGGACATTCAAAAGGCTTGCACCGGCATACTGGCGGTCATACCGGCCAACGAGCTAAAACACTCGTTCGACATGCTTTCGGACCGGGCAAAAAGCTGTATTGAAGCAGAAGGAGACTAAAATAAATTGATTTTGCCGAAAAAAACATATTTTCTGTTTTTTTTTTAAGTCTTGTTTACTTTGGAACGATTTGATTTTGCCGAAAAAAACATATTTTCTGTTTTTTTTAAGTCTTGTTTACTTTGGAACGGACCGTGTACAATACACCTATGTATTGAAATTATTTTCAATTTTGAATGAATTCCTGCTTGAGTGTCATTTGAACAATGGCGATAGCATCTAAAAATTGTTGCACTGTACAGTGGTGTTGGTAATGAAATGCAAGCGCTCCAACAAAATTCCACAATTGCATCGGTTAATTCACTGCATAAGCAACGGCGATCGCTCTACACAGTGCGATTACAATTGGATATACCATATATGCCCCACATATCTGGTGGCATAATTTCATATGCCATTATCCTTCGATTTCTTTTCACATCAACATTCCCGGGAATATCACAACCGTTGAAAATGTTAAAATTTTTCAATAATCCCAAGCTGGATTCTAACGTATATAACTCACTCGTAGTAAGGCAAAAAATTTAATTTTATTTAGTTTTCAGTTTTAATTATAAAAAAGAGAACTAAATAAAGTTATGATGTGACTTAATTCACAATTATTTTAACAGAAGTTAAAATGCTTTGCTCTATCGAAAATTTTTTAATTTTTTTACCTCTACATTATGTCTCAAGATGCTGCTCCAAGGCTCCTGGCTACACCTGAACCTTTTCGTCATCGTTAACTTACTTTTTTGTGGCTTCCGGATTGTACTGTTCTGAGAAGCTGAGTCGATTTAGCTATGTCCGTCTTTCTGTCTGTAAATGCGCAAACTGGTTCATCAACTTTTCAGATATCTGCAAACGCGATTACCATAAATACGTGGAAAATAATAGTTTTTCGATAGTAAAGTTTGGTAACAAGAGAGCAACATCAGCACCATTAAAATAACCCGACAAATTTACAGTGCGGTAACGATGTGTCTTCAACAAGTGCGCCAACAGTCAACAAAAGCGACGATTTTTGAAATTGAAAAGACAACATCAGCTGCTGCGACTGCATTGGCGAGGACAACGGCCATCGTCGGCCAGCACTGGCAATGACAAGCGTCTTTGTCATCGCCGTCGGTCAAGAAAAATATGAGCAATCACTTAAAAGTAGACGAAATCACCAATTAAAAACTCGGCAACTACATCGTCACAACAGAAATAATAGTTGAGAATTAGGAATTAGATAATACAGAAGCTTTAGGGCCCAATGGAAATTGAACATTGTAATCTTTGCTTTCTGTGCTTTCAGCTCGAGGAGCGTGATCAGCTTCGGTAAGTCGAGCATATCGCTCGACTTTTCTGGTCTATGTAATATCAATAAGTAAAGTTACGAAATCATTTATCCACTTAAAATTACTTGGCCTATTTCAGAAAACTTCTGGCCGACATGCGAAAGTGTTGGTTAGGTGTGGTTAAGGCCTTAATTGCAATTTGGCTGTCCACGTATATGCTATGACTTATTTGCTGTTACAACATCAAATCACATAAGTCTATAAGTTTAACACTAGTTCAAGAACCGCTGTTAAAGTTATTATCAGAGCTCCCATTATACACAGCACAGCAAGTCTCGGAACATTTTCCGTTGGCTTTCGGTACGTACCATGAGAGAGACGAAGAAAGCCCCCAGGTTGTGTCGAGCATCTGCTTACATACACTCATATAAGGCTAGTCTTTCTTACACTTTAATCCACATTATACATACTTCGACAACACTTTGCTGTCCAAGACTACCCTAAAATACTTGGTGTTGTGCTTGAGAGAGAGTTGTGTGTCATTTATCGAAATTAGCCTTCTTGGGTGATTTTGTATTTCCTTGGAAAAACAAGCAGATTTATTTTTTTATGAATTTTTTGCGATGCTCAATTCTGGATTGTATTGAAAGTGGTGATCATAATACTGCCAGTAGTGTGTAAGCCACTATCGTGGGAGCTTTGATGCTAGACTCCTAAACACTTTGTTCACCACTAATGTCCATAGGAGCGGAGATAGCACCCCAACCTGCGGAGTGTCTCTTCCGACTTTCTTGGCAATTTTAGCGTCGTTCCCTTCTGCTCTTATCCTTCTAGAGATCAAGAAGAAGTCCATATTGCTCAAAACTAAAAATACAGTTACATTCGTAAAAAGTTAACTCGAAATATATTTTCAGGTGTTGGCGAAATGTAATACAGTAAAATATTTGTTTGTACTGTAAGTACGTTACTAAGAAACCGTATGAATCAAAATCGTGTAAAAAAATACATGATTCATATGTAAATTTGGGCATCTGTTCCACAACTTTAAAAAATCCTGCAAAATAAAAAAATCAAATATTTTCTTGAAAAACCGTGCAAAAAAAGTGATATTAAACTCCATTAAGTAATAATAAAACAAACCAATTCATATTTATTACAAGAAAATTAATTTAGTTTACAGTTCAGATTCAATCCATAAGTACAAAAAAAAAAAAATAAACAAAAAGTAAGGAAGTACAAGATATACTGTTATGAATAAAATACGATCTGAAATTTTCATTGAGATAACTCAAATATTGGCCGATATATCCAGCATAAAGTCACCAGGATACACTAAAGGCATTATTCGTGCAAAGTTTTACCCCGGGATAGGCGTGGTTATTATCCGACTTCACTCATTTTCACAGACATATGAAAATAAGGCCACGTTTCAAATTTTGTCGAAATCGGTTTGGTAGGGCCCCGAGATATGGGATTTCACCAAAAAGTGGGCGGTGCCACGCCCATCGTCAAATTTTTACTTTGGTCCCTATAAAGCCTTATAATGCCATCCCGGTGGCAAATTTTCGCGTCTCTGGCGCATTTTGTTATAGATTTATCGCGCTTTTAGTAGTTTTGAACAGTACCGTTATTTGGGTAGTGAGCGGGGTTTTCATTTCATCTATTTTCACAATATCGGTAGTTGGTTTTCTTAGTTGGTTAGATAATTCTTGATTTAAGTTTACGGTGGAATTGTAACACACGCTCCCTGTCAGGATCATTATCAAGGAATAGTTGTTCCAAACTTGTAGCGAATTTCAAACCCTCACAAATTAGCCATTAAAACCTGACCTTCAATTTCATCTTTGTCCATATCGACATGTCTATTCACATTGATTGCCATAATTTCAATTAAGTCGTCATCATCACTAGGACCTTATTGCATTAATTCATCGATGTCAGTCGTTTAAATGTTGTCAAGCACATCGCCACCTATATTATACATTTGAAAGACTTATAATTTCAGAACAAATTTCTGATTTACAACCACTGAAGTTCCACTTTGTACGGCAAAGAAACATGTTTCTTTCAGTTAATTTAAAATATAGTTTACCGTTTGCTTGATGGTAGTAGAGTGGCTGAATCATAGAAGTGGTATTAGGCGGCAAAACCAGCAATTGAATACTCGGATGTACCAGCACTGGGTGGCTAGGTATTACCAACAAGCAAAAATATTCTGAATTCTAAACCTTTTTGCGTCATATATTTCTGGACTTAAGGAACAAAATAGTTATTAAACCAAACTTTAAACAGATTAGCCGTCATCCTTGCACTTTATATTCGCCAGAAGTTGAAGTGGAAGTTCTTTAATGTCCTTACCTTTTAAAGCTCTTGGCATCAGGGATTTGTTGATTAGGAGTGTTTTCAACATTTTATAGCCAGATGCGTTACTGCAAAGCAAGAGGGTCCCCCGATCTTTGTCTGCTTTAAAGCCATCAGCTTTTATTTGAGATTTTGCTATTTATGAATGTTCTTTTTGACATTTGCTTTCAAAACAATGCCGTTTCGTTAACATTAAATATTTGAGTATATCTACTCTTTGCTATTTCATCCAGAAAGTTTTTTGCAGCATTTTTGTCTTCTGATGCCAATTCTCCTTGAAATTGGTTGTATATTCTAAGTGCTTTCTCTTTAATAATTTTCCTATTGATAGGATTTTTTCCTGGAAATCTTCAATCCATAACACCATATGTTTTTAAGTTTTCTCCAACGTAGAATTTCGACTATAAGTTGGTTTTAAACTAAGTGCTGACCCAGAAATTACTGATTGTCGAATGGAACTCTCATTTTTATACTCTTGCAACCAGTTGCTACAGAGTATTATAATCGAAATAGAATTATATATATATATACATATATATGATCAAGAAGACGTGAAAAGTTGAAATCCGAGTGACTGTCCGTCCGTCCGTGCAAGCTGTAACTTTAGTAAAAATTGAGATATCTTGACGCAACTTGGCCTGTAGGTTCCTTAGTACAAAAAAAAAGAGATAGGCGTAATCGGACCACTGCCGCGCCCACAAATAGCCATTAAAATTTTTTTTTTTAAGTTGGTGTGGCTCCACCATCTAACATAAAAAACTTCTACCGACAATGAAAATGGATGAAATCGGAAGATAACTCCGCTTACTCCACATATAATGGTACTGTTAAACACTATTAAAAGCGCCTTAAATCAATAACTAAATATGCCAGAGACATTAAATTTTACCACCGAGATAGTGTAAGAGCTAATGGGAGCCAGTGTGAAAATTGGACGATGGGCGTGATACCGCTCACTTTTTGGTGATATCCCATATTTTGGGAGCCGACCAACCCGATTTCTACAAGTGAATAAAGTGGCCTGTTTTTTACCTTCTAATGTCACATTGTGGCGAAATCGGACAACAACCACGCCTACTTTAAATTCCACTTGATTCGTTCAGTTTTCAGTACACAAATCAAGAAGCAAATAATATAACGGAATAAAACTTTGCACGAATAAAGCCTTTAGCGTGTGCCACCCTATGGCTCAAAATTGTTTAAAGGCAATAAAAACTGTTTAAGCCCCTAGGTACCGAATATTTAGACTCCAGTTCCTATAGTTGCCTTTTTATCGAAAATTTCGGTCAATTTGTGATATGTGTAACTGAAGTTAAGTGATAATCTTTTTCTCATACAAGTAATGAATGGTATGTCTGTAAGTTAAAAATTACTTGAATCGGACTAATACTTCCCTTAGCCCCCATATAACGAATTTTGGGGTGACTTTGTACCGCATACATCGGCCGATATGTGAGTTATCGCAATGAAAATAAGAGAGCAGTGTATCTTTGTGCCAAAAATAGATAAATTTGAGCGAAAACTTGGCTTAGCCTCTATATAACTAATATCAGGATTTGTGATCCTCCGGCTGACTTTACTCTATATCATTGGCTTTACACCTTAAATATTTCCCTGGCTAAAATTCTTGCAAGTTGCAAGAGTATAAAATGTTCGGTTGCACCCGAACTTAGTCCTTTCTAACTTGTTTTTGTTTTATAGTAGGGGGAAGCATCGAAAGCCGGAGTGCGGAACTTTAATTCGCTAAACCCAACTTACACTTAACACAAGCATGTGCTTTCTTGTTCAGCACTGAAAATAAAATATTGATACATATTTCTCCGGATTTATTGTCTGTTGACTTTAAGTATTATTAATATTAAAATATAAAAAAATAATTAAAATATAAATACACTTACGGTAAAATTGGATGAATATTTGCAGAATTTTAACCAGCGGGCACATATCTGTTTCTATAAATCTACATGAATGACATATTATACATATGTATTTACCTACATAGTTTGAAAATTTCTTTTTCCACATAGCATTAATTGAATACAATTATGATACTTTATTTCTAAAGAATTGCAACATTGATTTCGACGAGGCATTTCAATAATAATTTAGAAAGATCTATAACAATCTACCGCATGTAACCCTGGACTGTGAGACCCTCGCGCCGAGCGTTGAGAAATCGGAATTGGGGACAAACAATTTTTTTAAATTGCATGAATGAACAAACATTTTTTTGCAGATTATTAAAGGGGAATATTTTCATAGTTTTAGCAAAAAGTTATGTAAAATATTATTATTTAAACAAATTGACAATGAAACAAGTAAGGTAGGGCTAAGTTCGGGTGTCACCGAACATTTTATACTCTCGCATGATAAAGTGATAATCGAGATTTCATTATCCTTCATTTACATATTTTTCAAATTCCGTATTTGTGTAAAGTTTTATTCCGCTATCATCATTGGTTCCTAATGTTTATATTATACAGAGAAGGCATCAGATGGAATTCAAAATAGCGTTATATTGGAAGAAGGCGTGGTTGTGAACCGATTTCACCCATATTTCGTACATGTCATCAGGGTGTTAAGAAAATATTATATACCGAATTTCATTAAAATCAGTCAAGACTGGGTGCAGCTTCCTTCTGCCATTTCTTCCGTAAAATTTAGTGTTTCTGACGCTTTTTGTTAGTCGGTTAACGCACTTTTAGTGATTTTGAACATAACCTTTGTATGGGAGGTGGGCGTGGTTATTATCCGATTTTTTCCATTTTTGAACTGTATATGGAAATGCCTGTTTTGTTGACATAGCTATAGTAGTTTCCGAGGAAAAATTGGTGGTCCGGGAAAAATTGTTCAGATCGACGGGAGTAAATTTGGGCGGCGGAAGTACAACAAAGGTAATACTATTTCCTTATACAATGAATTTAACTCTAATAAGTTTTTTTTTTACATTTTAGGCAAGCGCGTAGAGGGACACTGGGTTCTCTTATTAAAAAGTTCGATCCTTCCTCTTTCCAATAAGGAGACGTGATCTCTTTCAAAAGGTGGCCGCGGCTACGTCTCAAATAGTTCATCCGCACAGTCCAGTTTTCGATTACTCGTTCGAGTATTTCGACTGGTAGCTGGCGAATGACACCCGTGATGTTTTGCTCCAAGGTCTGAATCGATGAGAGATTGTCCGCATAGACTTTAGACTTCACATATCCCCACAGGAAAAAGCCTATCGGTGTGATATCACGGGAAATTATCTGCTCACCGAAGTGTTATCTCAAAAAATCCATTGATTAATGCGATGTGTGGGAAGTGGCGCCGTCTTGTTGAAACCAAATGTCGCCGACATCACGAGCTGGAGTTTACGGCATCAAATAGTCAGTTATCATGCCATTCACTACGTGCTGGACGTGGTCTATTCGGTCGAATAGTATCCAATAATGAATTCGGAGTCTCAAGATTGGTGATAGTGTTGCGAATAAACGCTCAGTAGGTCGATTAGATTAGATTAGTCTACAGACTATCATGCAGTCTAACAGCCAGTGTTCTGGTGTTTCAGGTCCCTGTCACAGAACCGGCAATCACACAAGAAGGTAAGCCCATGTTGTGCATTATCAGCTTGCAGTGGCCAGTGTAGAATGTGACAAGCAGTCTAAATTCGTCCCTGGGAGGTTAATTATATATTTATACTTGCTGAGGTTGTAACCACTCTATTAGCAACTTGGCATATCGCTTGCTTCCTTGCAGAGCAGCTTTTTTATGGTATGGGGATCTACGCGGCAACGGATACAAGTCCTATCATGTTCATTCATCCAGTTCATTTTCAGCTATGCCTTTGTGACCGGCCACCCAATTGAGGTTCACTTGGTTACGTTCTAGTAGGCTGTTTAGCCGATCTCTACACACCTGCATCAGTACCGATTTGTTCTCATAGGCAGAGATTGCATTAAGTGTCCTTAGGTATGGTTATATGTTCGTTGCGATAGTTGCGTTGATTACCCTTTTTGTAATGCTGTCCTTTGGGAAAAGAGTCGTCGCTTCGATAATTAGATCCCTACCGAAGTTTGCGATGCTTCCACCGCAGGGAGGAATCCAGTATGAGACTAAGATACTTGACCATGTTGGTCATCTCCATCTCTCTACATCCAAAGGTAAAGTTCCTGAGGCCGGTCAGGTACGTACGTCTCATGAACGGGACGCTGGTCGTCTTGGCGGGGTTAATGTTCAGCTCAACCGCAATGCGCCATCCTTTAGTCAAGTTAAGATCTCTTTGTATTAGGTCTAAGAGAGTGTCCTCAAATTTACCTCTGGCTATAATAACAATTGATCCACTTAACCTTGGCAGCGGATCCCATTGTCAGTTAGCAAAAGTAATAGGTCGTCCACGGCCAGGCTGGGGGGATAGCACTACACCCTGTGGGCAGCCTCTTGCAGTGCCCAAACGAATCCTGGTGGTTTCAGCTATTCTAGTGCGCAGTACGGCCTCTATCCATCTGCTCAAAGGTGCTGACATAATCCTTTTCTCCAGTGCCCTGGCTACGCATCTGTAAGATATGTTGTCAAAAGCACTTTCGATGTCTAGGAAGACTCATACAATCCTCTCCTCCTTCCAGCGAACTCTCTATCTTGGAAGTTAGCTGGTATAGTATCTGCCTGCTCTGTAAGCATGCTGGTTCAGGTGCAGGGGTGCAATTTTCTGCGCATTCGACCTCATCTCATGATCCACGATCTTTTCAATACTTTTTAGAATAAAGGAAATTAGATTAATTGGCCTGAAGGATTTTACCAATGAAGGAAGGTACTTCCTACCTTGAATATAAAGATCTTCGCGGTTCTTCATATTTCACGGATATACGTCAGTGCGATACTATCCCTCATCAGCCGAACAAAGTGTGTCAGTAGAATTGTTCTACCTGTTATGAGGGTGCTAGAAGGACACTGTCCACCCCCGGAGACTTGAATTTCTCAAACGAAGCCATAGCCCACTTGATTGAGTCCGCAGTAAACAGTTGCTTTGCGACTACCCAATCTAAGCGAGATGGCTTGTGTTCAACTACGGGAAGAAATCAATCTTCCCGAATTGTTTCCGAGACGTTTTCACAGAACTTCCTAGAACTTGGACTGCAATCTCCTTGTTATATTGGGTTAAGTTGCATTTATATTCCTCCCAGATCAAGGCCTTTTTGAAGAGCGTACGTACCTTTTTCCTGAGACTTGAAAGTCTGCTTGACCACCAGGCTGTAGTGGTACGCGTCCATGATAGACTGGCTTAGCGCAGATAATCTGCCAATCCTGAACCAGTACCACTTCTATCAGACTGCCCCTCCCCATTCAAATTCGTTTTTACTGGAACCTGGAGAGTATCCCCGTTTTCATTTCGGGGATTACGCTTGTTAAGGTGTTGTTTGACATCCACTTTAATGCGAATGTTACAAACTCAATAAAGATTTGTCATTCCTTACCACTGGTGGGGGGAAATGAAACGTCTTATATCGAGTGAGAAATCGTTTATTCTGATTTTTATTTAGTATTTTCGTTGCTTATATACAATTTTTAAAACTATCTTAAATAACTAAATATATGTGTATGTGTATATGTTTGTATGTATTGCAGCATATTGTTTATGCTGCTTGATATGTTTTATGCTACATGGGGTTGTTTGCAAGTATACAATTTAATACATGTGTGTGTGTGTGTTTAATGTTATCTCATCTGTAAATTTATGAATATTTATGAACAATTGGCGTTCGCCTCACATCCTAGGATCAGGGGCAGCCTGTGTCGCCTGCAGTGACTCACCAGTCTGTCCGCGGCTTTTGGGTTTCCAAGGCTTGCACAGCCTGTATTAGGAACTCTGAAATACAAAATAAACCAATATTGTTCTCGACTACTATGCATGTTCTAGAGCTCTGGGAAGAGGCTCAGATTATCATGTTTGACGTCCATCTTGAGCCGTCGAACCCCTCCTTTGGAGATCCAAGGTCCTTAGATCAGCAGATTATTCGCTGTGAACCTGCTCGCGATGACAGCTGAGGCTGCCGCTGCGAGGTGCAAGTTCACCTAGGCACTTTCCACGTTAACGGTCACTGTAAGGCCGGTTCAATGAAAAGCTCGTCCCCATCACGCCGTCGTCCGCGCTGCCATCCTTTGGGTCCCCTAGTTCCTCTAGAAGTTCCTGCGTGGAGGGGGCGATCTCCAAGCACCGAACCTCGCGTCCTTGTAATCCACTTGCAGCATTCCTCCTCTAAAGTCGACGCCATGGAAAAACGCTACGTATCCAGATCTTCTGAACACCATTTCCATGATAAGATCCTGAAGCACGGTAAGCTCCTCAGCACTAATGTCTCCACCGGGTAGTTAAGAGGCAACACAGCCATCTGGATGCCTTTAAAAGCATCCGCATATCTACGTCGTCCTTATTCAAATGTGAAAGTTTTCCATACAAGAACTTGATTCCGATCGTTCAGTTTGTATGGTAGCTATATGCTATAGTTAACCGATCTGACCCATTTCTTCGGAGATTACATTGTCTCTATGGAAAATAATCTATGCCAAATTTGGTGAAGATACTTTATCAAATGTGAAAGTTTTCCATACAAGAACTTGATTCCGATCGTTCAGTTTGTATGTTAGCTATATGCTATAGTTAACCGATCTGACCCATTTCTTCGGAGATTACATTGTCTCTATGGAAAATAATCTATGCCAAATTTGGTGAAGATACATTGTCAAATGTTAAAGTTTTCCATACAAGAACTTGATTCCGATCGTTCAGTTTATATGGCAGCTATATGTTATAGTGGCCCGATATCGGCCGTTCCGACAAATGAGCAGCTTCTTGAAGAGAAAATGACGTTTGCAAAATTTCAAAACGATATCTTAAAAACTGAGGGACTAGTTCGTATATATACAGACGGACATGGCTAAATCGACTCAGCTCAACATACTGATCATTTATATATGTATATACTTTATAGGGTCTCCGACGCTTCCTTCTGGGTGTTACAAACTTCGTGATAAACTTAATATACCCTGTTCAGGGTATAAAAATCGGATTACAAATTTTGGGAAATGTTTAGTATCGCGCCGGTTAAGTATCATTTATGGAGAAAAACAGGGGGGGCTACCCCCCCTCACGACCCCTTATTGGAAAGAGGAAGGATCGAACTTTTTAATAAACCCACCCTGGACCCCCAGAACCCCTATAGACCTGTAGGGAGCCCTTTGAAAATGACCAAAAATCAGTGTTTTTGCTCATTTATCCACACAAACTGAAACCAATGCAACCCAGCCAACATTTTTGTAAGTACTTTTAA
>NC_065919.1:37342945-37419414 GCF_024586455.1 Bactrocera neohumeralis
GATAAAACAGACAAACAATTTGAAACCGTGGATTGAAGCTTTATGAATTCTTCACTGGTTTCTTTCTGAATTTTTGGTAAATTCATTAGTATCGTCACTTGCTTGTCGACCAATATTCTCTCGTTTTCGTAACGTGCTTTTAGAGCTTCCCAAGCAAAATTAAAATTTTCGTCATTGAGAGCGAACTGTTTGACTATTACGCCTGCCTGACCTTTGGTTTTGTATCTGAGGTGATACAATTTCTGCGCTTGTGATAATTTAGGATGGTTTATGTACACAGCTGTAAACATGTCCCGGAAGGACGGCCACTGTTCATAACCACCATGAAATATATCTGTGTCGCATACTGGCACTTTAAGGTGAATGCCTGAACTTGCCTCTTGGGCTTGTCTTAGTGGCAGCTCTACTCTCGGTTGTGGAGTAGGTGCAATTGCTCTTAATAGCTTTAGTTGATCAGAAATCATTGCCTTTGTGTCTTCGAATTGGTCTAGGCAGTGTTCATACTTGGTGTATGCCGAGGATTTAAAATTTTCCGGTAGATCTGAGTCGTCAGATTCTACGATTGCGTCATATGCCGCTTGGAGACGTCTCCAAAAATTGTCTAAATTACCTTTTTTGATTTCTAAGACCGATTCAGAATTGTCTTGAATCGGTGAAGATGAGAATCGGGTGCAGTATCGTATCAAACTGTCACTCTCAGCAATGAATTTTGTATAAGAAATATCTTTACCCCTCTTTAGTTTTGTAACACCTTGCTTTGAGCGTGTAGCTTCAGCCGGTGTACACGGACTTTTTTCGTCTGTAATCATTTTTGGAACTTTTAGCAACTGAGTTGTTTTAGATTCCTTTGAGTCTGAGCTCATTTAAAATATGTATGGAATAAATCAAAACGTCAGTGAAAACTGGACTTGTAGATGTTTAGGAAAAGTATATAAAGTATAGTATATAGTAGATAAAATGTTGAATAGAAGACTCTTTTTTGTGTAAGAGTTTCAAAACTATCAATAAAACCAATGACTTTTTGACAAACCGAGAATTCAACAATATTTTCGTATATGTGTATTATATGATTAGACGAGAACTCTTTTAGGTAAATAAGAGTTTTGAACGAAATGTTTTGACGTGAACTCTTTTAATTAAATAAGAGTTTTTCAAATCAAATGAAATATTACGCGTATACAGAATATCGCTTAAATTTGATTTTATTATTTATTGTTGACCGGAAACCTTTTATATTTTTTATTTTTCTATATATATTTGTTTTATATATTTTGTATGTCCAAATGTCCTATAGGGTATACCTATAGGTGGATCTTTTATTTATTATGTGCTAATGAGCGCTCGTTGTAGAGATCACTGCACTTTGTACATATGCATGTATGTACATATGTATTACGCTTTGGTTTATTACCCAATCCTGCTTGTTTTTGTTGATCAAAAATCAAGGGGTATTGCGGGAAATATGCCAATGTGGACTTTGAATATATTTTATACGCAATCCTGCTTGGTTTTGTTAGCCAAAATCCAAGGGGTATAGCCGTTGTTCACATAACGGTTGTTTGTAAGTCCTAAAACTAAAAGAGTCAGATATAGGGTTATATATACCAAAGTGATCAGGGCGACGAGTAGAGTCGAAATCCGGATGTCTGTCTGTCCGTCCGTCCGTCTGTCCGTTCGTCCGTCCGTGCAAGCTGTAACTTGAGTAAAAATTGAGATATCATGATGAAAGTTGGTACACGTATTCCTTGGCTCCATAAGAAGGTTAAGTTCGAAGATGGGCAAAATCGGCCCATATCATTTGCCATGTTAACACTTCCCCTCTTAAAAGCGATCGTCCCGAGAGCCTATCAAAAATATCGGAGGTTGTTGAAATTGATGTAAGTATTTTGATCATTGGAAAGATCTTTGATCTCTTTAAGATCAATATTCACTGGGGGCATATGGTTAAGGTCCAGGCTTGAAGATATGATTATTCTGTTTTGGTGCTTTCTCCAGAATTTTCGAAAAAATATTATACCGAGAATGATAGTTGCAACGGCTCCAAGTGAAAGGGAGCCGTTGCTGTCTTCAGAAGATTTATTCTTCGTATGTTGTCAATGTGAAACTCCTTTAAGGCCTGGAGAGAAAGTAATTCAATTCGATTTCTTTCGATTGGTGCTGGTTGCAGGGCTGCTGGGATTGCCGGCAGTGGAACCAAATCGTAATTAATGTAAAATTGATGATTTATTTTTAACGTTGAGTTATGAAAATTAATAAGGTGTGTCCCTGATAAATTTTTCTGCATTCCGTCAGCATCTATTATCCCTTTAAAGTCATTAAGTAATATGGTGCCGGGTTTTACTTCTTCGATATGTTGGATATGTTGGCCGTTTGTTAAAGTGCAAGATGAATTTAGGCTATTTACTACTCTAGGTATACAACTACTATTACTTATATTTACTAGTTGAGTTTGCTTACAAATCTCCATTTTCTTATAATTATTACATACTTCTTTAATTCCATAGGTATCTTTTGTACCCTTTAATATTTTATCAAATTCGACATTAATTATAATTTTGTTTTGCTTAACAACTGGTCTTATAATCATTTTTTGAAAATTTTCCTTAATAGTTAATGGTATTTTTACCACGTAAAATATTGTCATATTTTGACTAGTTCCATTTATATTTGATATTTCTAGTGCTTCTTCAGCATTTTTGAAAGGTATTTCGTCATTTTCTAAATTTTCTAACGCAATTTCGATTTCATTTTTATTTAACAATAATGTATTTAAAATGTCTTTCTTTGCCCACTGTATGGCGTATTTAATGTTAATCAACTCTTCTTTTATTAATCTATTCTATTTTGCAAATTTATAATAGTTTCGTTTTCTATATAAGTAGGTATCTTTCCTTATGTTATTAAGAAGATTATTTACTATCATGCTAATGTTACTAATTTTTCATTAAAAATATTGTTAATTAGTACTTGTTTATTATTATTATTATCAACATCATTAAGATTTTTGGTTATTACATCCAGATCCTCGTGATCGGGGCTTCCGGCTATGAATTTCCAAGCCGTTCCTAAACTATCTATGGATCTTTTCTGTCTTCTTTCGACAGGTTTTATTGTATCTAAAATTTGAAGAGATTGGGTTAATTCGTGTTTTAGGATGGGATAAAGGATTGTGTCCTTGGGTATGTCCGAAGAGGTGAATCTGTAAATGTCCGTCAGAAATTGTTCGGACTTGTTGAGGTCGATTATGTGTATTAGCCTGAAGTCTCCATTCTGGATTTTTACTAGTCCGTCATTTATCGTAACTATTTGTGCCGTGGAGTAGTCATAAATGTCTATTGATGCGAATATTGGGTAAATAAGGAGAAGTCTGGAAACTGATATTTTAGTTTTGATTTTTTATATTGCGTTTATGTACTACTTTTCCTGATTCTGTCAGAACGGTGGAATTTTTGTCTTTCTTCACTTTCTTTTCTAAATTTTGAGATATGACGAACTTTATTATGGTGGAAAGATCTTTTAGTTTCTAATTTTTAGCCGCTGAGATAATTTCTTCCAGCACAAACTGGCTTTAACCAAGACTGTGTGGATACTTCTCCCGAAAAATACCTTGACTGGTTTTCTTTGTAAACGTGGAACTAGCGAAGGCCCCACGTTGGGCGCTAGTTATCGAAATTCGGCGAATGAGGTGAATTTGCTTTTAAAAAATTTTATTTTTCTTCTTTGTTTGATTACAGAGCTAAGACTAAAACTTAAAAATTAATTTACTTAAAAGCTAAGCTTTGTTGCACTGGCCAACTGCTGACTTGATGTTGTTGCCAATTCTCTGGATTGGCTTATTTGGGTTGCGCGTGTTGGACTTCCGTTTCGTTAATCGTCAGTCTTCCCTGTATAAGACAAGTCATTTAATACTCTAAAGTACCAATGTTCTTTTGTCTGGAGGGAAGGATGGTTTAGACAACTTTGAAAATTTGTCTATGGCTGTATAGGACTCTAGTTTCGTCCAGTTATATAAATATCCATAATTACATTTATCCTGAAATATCTGTGGAATAGGGCCTTTCTCGAGGGTTCATATATCCTGGTAGAATCCGCTCGTACTTATTTTCCAGGAGGTAAACTCTGAGCATTGCTGAATAATTCTTTTTATTGTTTTGGTCACTACGTCGAGGAATTTTGTCCATTTTCTAAATGTTGAAGTTTGTATTTTCGTCTTTAGTTTGATCTTTTATGGGTATTTACCATTATTTCAAAATTCTTGTTGCTGTTCGTCTGTCACATCCTGGACTTGGAGTTGAGAAAACCTGGTTTTATAGTTACTAAAGTGGATCGGGTATATTTCTTGTATTTTACACTGGTTCTTTCGTCGGTTTTGATGCAATTTATTTCTTTAAAATTATAGGTACCTTTTTAGGAGATTTATTAATGTTTCTGTGTTATACTCCGGTTCTTCAATGACGTGTCTATGGTATGTGGGGAATACTATCTTGAATTGATAGGTAGAAATTGGGTTAATTACGAAGATTTGGTTTTGAAAAGAAATAATTTTAATTGGGGATTCTCTTAAAATTAAGTTATCGGATGAGCTCTCGTCACTATGCTGGGTTACTGACAAGGCGTTAATTGGTTCGGGAGGCGTTCTGATTTCTCCTATAACCTTAGTGGTATAGGTAAGTTTATCGTTTGGTTCCGTAAAGAGATTAGAAAAATTTTCGACTAAATTATTAATTTCCTTCTGATGTTTTTGTGACAAGTTATCTTCCATAATATGTATTTTGTTAACAGATCTTGAAGCTAGCTGCTTGATTTTAATTTTGGTATTGCCTTCTAACTCCATGAAGTTATTCTTTACGTGGATGACTGCGTCAAGCTCCTTAAGGCTATCATTCTCAATAATACCATGGAATGATGTCAGAGTTAGGAGAGGGTAGAATTTCAGTTTTTTGTCTGAGTTAAATAGGTTTGATTTCGGTGTCTTCTGCTATGGAAATCTGAAAATTAACAGTGAATATGTCATTAAATATATAAATACGATGTCAATTTGAACTCAAAAGTTATAGTGATGTTTACATATTATTTTCATAGAGGCAGGTCTCCGTATACGTTTATGTATGATATATCATACGCTCCGCCGCGCCCACATCTTTTGAGATATTTTTTTGAAAATTGGAAATTACCCTTTTAATATCATTACAGACGTCTGCTTAAAATTTCTGTAGCTTACCATAGCGGGTTTTAGGTGTGAGCAGTAATGGGTTAAGTATAAGGGGTATTGCTGGAAAATTCTGCAAGTAAATACTTGAATACTTTATTTTTTTTTTTGTGTTTTTTTTGGGGGGGATCGTTTCTGTGTTAAAACACAACGATAAGCATTTACCGGCAATCAATAATCCGCTATATACAGTACCAAACTGCTTTGTTTGCGGTTCTCGGTTTCTACCGTAAAATAAACCGGATACCGAAAACAGTTTGGTAACGGTTTCCTGTTCTTTTTTGACCGGAGTTTTGGTCAGAACCGCAATTTAAAAATTTTGTTTTTGAATTTCAAACATACATATATGTATAAAAAATATATAAATATTGATAGGAAACGATACCACTCACTTTGATTTCCGCTAGGGGCTTTTGGGGATTATGCTTGTGAGTGTGTATGCCCTTATTTGCGTGTGCCTTTTTGTGGCGCTTTGGTTTTTTTTTTTTTCAGTCCTTTTGCTGCTGATGGAGTGGTTGTGTTTCCAGATTCCTATTGTGTCTCACGTTGGGCTTTTGTTGTTACAGCGCTGTGCTTGTTTGTAATGATGTTTTCTTTTTTCTTTTTGGTTTCACCATACATACATATATGTATGTATATTATATGTGCACATGTATTTTATGTTTAGCACTTTCAGTCACCTCATTTTTATTTTGTACACTTTGTGCTTGTTTGTAATGATGTTTTCTTTTTTTCTTTTTGGTTTCACCATACATACATATATATGTATGTATATATTTTTTTTTTTTTTTTTGATTTTAACGCCACCGTTTCCTTCTTTCCCAATTCCTATTTTCACACTTTGTTGTCTTTTTCAGAGATTCCTTTACTCTTCCAACTTTTTTTTTCACTATTTGCTTTTGGCACTCCCGGTAATTTTTTTGAGGTTTTGTCCTACCGGTACTTTTTTTCCTTTTATTAGCCAACGGATTTGTTTCTCTCTCTGTCACCACCGGTGTTTTTTTTTTTAAATCACAATTATGTGCCCATATAATGTGCTTTTGTATACATATGTATATTTTTTATTCACTTCACAAACATTTGTTTTTTGTTTAGTTGATGTTAGTTACCGCGTCGTCGCGTTACCGCGTTATTTATTTAATTTTTTTTTTAATTTATTTTATCACTAGTGCCGTCCGGTACGGCTCGAAGGACCAATTTATAAAATGCTATAGAAATACCGGCACTCACCTTTTACGACTTCGAGAAAAAAGCTTAAAAACGTTGACACTTGAAGCGGTTGGGAACTAGCGTATGTGTATGCGCACGGACCGTAAACGAAAGAGAGGCTGGCGCCGTCCGCCAGTCCCTTTTGTTGCTTGTGTTTGGTGTCCTCGTGTGTGGTGTGAAAGGTGTGGTGTAGATGATGATGAGATGAGAGTGTGATGAAATGATGTGTGGATGATGTAGATGGTGTAGTCGTGTTGAGTATGGTGTGTATGAGTGGGGTGTAGCTTTATTATATTAAGAGGGGGGTCAGGTGCTCATTTAGCCAACTATAATACTCTCCTTAGCAACTTTGTTGCGAAAGTATAAAAATATCTATAATATAGCACCAACATTTTTCTTTGCGTTCGCCAAATTTCATCGATTTATCTCCAGTAGTTTTTGAGAAAATAATTTTACAATTTCAAAATTAGGACCAATTTAAAAAATAATCCGTGCAAAAAAAGAAAAACATGTCACAAAACTCATTTTACACGTGAACTTCGTTTATACATATGGCTTTATGTATTACTGTTAAAAGTAAAAAAAAAAAAAAATTTCTGGGAATGGGAAAATATTAATAATAATAAATTTCAAATTTGGGTCCAAGTTGAGGACATGATTTTCTTTTTCCGCGCTCATTTTCAAACTCGTATTACGATATCATGTTCTTAAATGAACCTATATTTATGGAATTTTGATTTGATTGCAAAATAAGTAAATAATTAAAATGAAAAAGTAAAATCGTGTAAAAAAGGTAACTAGGAGGTGTACAAAAATCTGAGCAAAAAAAACCGTGTAAAAAGGAGATCAAGAATAATTAAAGTCATTAATCACTTCGAATATATGCATGTGCAGTTTCCGGTTGCAAATTCCTTTTTTGAAATTTTTTCATCCGCAGTTATTTGCTTAACTGTTTTCACCATTATTATTTATGGTAACAATATGAACTTTGCAGCTCTTTCCTTCGCTTTTATAGAGTTCAAATCGCTCATGAGAGGGTCAACAGATTTAGCACCTTGTTTCGGATAACGCTTTTGGCCAGTTTAATCGCCTGATTGAAATATAACAAGTTACAGTTGCCTCTTTGTAGTCTGTTTTGACGCTGTTTGTCCACACTGTGGTTGACATACGACTTTAGTGTTTGTGAGTCAAGCGGGAGTGCGTGCAAAGACTTCATGCGATTTCATGTTGCGTTTATATACATACATAAATAGGTATAAGCTGGGCTTATAGTGTCGAATATAGGCCAAAAAGTGAAATTGGTAATGTGAAGGTTTATTTTGTTTGGCTTGTCTTGGGATTCAGCGTAAATTGTGGCCTATTGTTGTTATTGCTTTTGTATAACTTATCGTGGCCATTTTTAAACCTCCCTTTTCATGTCGCTGTCACTGTTAGCTTCATTGGGTCTACTCTGAATCATTGGCCACTGATATGATATTGCTAAGCTAACGCTTTGTGTGTGAATACGACACTTTTATTACTTTTAAGCAGACAATAAATGACACATGCGATTAATAAATTTTATATGCCATCAAAAATGTTACGCATTTATCAACTTTCGTTACAAGGTTGCGTGGGTTTGTAGGAAACACGGTTAAGTGAATAAAAAGGTTTTGTCGAGTTGGATTTATAAAACACTAGAGAAGAAAATTGGAAAAATACAGAAATTAATTAAAACAAGCCCAGCAAATAAGGAAATGCGTGAAAATCATTACTATTCGTTTAATCTGCTTTAAACAAATTACAGTATGCTCAAGAAACCATGAGACTTAATCTTGGAGAGACATCTTACGTATTGCCCCTTTAAAAAGTCAAAGATTAGCCGGTTATATAAGATAAGAGATAACTCATATATTGACCGATATATGTCGTATCTTTATATTAGTTATTATTAATTTCTTTTATAAATCTCAGACATTGACCGATATTTTCGAACAAAAGTCAACTATAGGTACCGTGGTCTAAATATTCGGTACCTAGGGGCGTAAACAGTTTTCGTTGAATTTGAACAATTTTTGGTCATAAGATAGCATGTACTAAAGGCATTATTCCTGCAAAGTTTAATCTCTTTATATTAATTGGTTCTTGATTTGTGTACTGGAAAGTAAAAGAGTAAGGTAAAATTTAAAATTGTGCTATATGGGAAATAGGCGTGGTTATTTTCCGATTTCGCTAATTTTCACAACGTGACATGGGAATGTGAAAAGAATGCCACGTATCAAATTTTGTCGAAATCGGTCTGTCGGGGATTTCACCAAAAAGTGGGCGCTGCCAGTCCTGTCGTCCAATTTTTACTTGGCCCCTATAAAGTCTTATCATACCATCCCGACAGCCAATTTTTACGTTTCCGTCGCAGTTAGTTATCGATTTATTGCGTTTTTAGTAGTTTTGAACAGTACCATTATATGGGGAGTGACCGGGGTTTTCATCTGATACTATCCTTTTCCACACTGTTGGTAGGAATTTTTATAATATGTATTTGTGCTGGCCGAATTAAGTTGATGTAGCTTTAGTTGCTTAGGAGATATGTATATATGTACATATAATGCAACTTTTATAGGGCGGGCCTCAGGAGCCCCTGGATACTGCGTTGCCCTGTGCCAAATTAGAGTTTTATATCTTAATTTAGTGCTTAGCTGCTTTACAGGTTTTCGTTTAATGGCTATTTGTGAGCGTGGCAGTGGTCCGATTACACTTATCTACGAACTCGAATTTTTTTTTTACTAAGGAATTTACATACTTAGTTTTATTGAGATATCTCAATTTTTACTCAAGTTACAGCTTACACGGACGAACGGACAGACAGACAATTAACCGGATTTCAACTTTTCTCGTCATCCTGATCAATTACATATATATAGTCCTATTTCTATCTCGCTTAGTACCCGTTATGTGAACAAAACTATAATACTTTGTAGCAACTGGTTGCAAGAGTATAAAAATGTACTATCTTTAAGTATTAAGGGTCCTATTTTGTCAGATTTGAGGAGTGTAAAATATGAAAATGCAGTACAAATACACAAGTATCTCGTAAAATAAAAGTCACTAGAACATTCTGGCAACTACGGATTTCGCTGTCTAGTTCATTCTGACAATTTATCGTCGATTCGATGTTGTTCTATCATCCGCGTTCAGGTATGGGCTGCATAATGACCAAAGGTGTTGGATCTCTTGAAAAAGTATTTAGGACGTTGGATTTGCAACATTATATTGACAATTTAAGCTAAAACCTCGCATTCACCTCTAATTACTTTGGGTTACAAAAGGAGAGCTTGTTATTCCAACAAGACAACGCCTCAAAATATTCGGCTAAAGTTTAAGTGGTTGCATGACAATGGTTATAAACTTCGCCATTGGCCTCCAAAATCGCCCGGCCCTAATCCTATTTAACAAATCTCGATTTCAGTATGCCTGCCCGACAATGAACGGAAGAGCTGTCCACTGATTTGGTCAGATAGCTTGGTTACGACACTGTGGCTTTGGTGATTTCAGTCCAAGAGAGAGTCTCAAACAGAGCCCCTGTTACTACCGAAGCAAAGGCAAATTTTAATTTGAATAAAAAACCGCGAAGTTAATGGACAACAAGTTTTTTTCCTTGGACCCACCAGAGGATACAGGCAAAACTTTTTATTTATGCAGAACAAAATAAGAGATGCGGTCTGTTTGTCCGTTCTGCCGCCTTTGCGAACCGAATTGACATATGGTACACGTATTTTTTTGCGAAAAAAATTATTGGACACTGCCCACTCTTATAAATTGCCATAACGCAGCATAAAACGAAGATGCAAAATATTATTTTTCGCGATAGATCGTAAGGACACCTGTGGGCTAAAAATTTTTAAGAAGCGATAGTATACCTGCTCTCTAAAATCTTTAATGTGAAATTGGATGCAGTCGGGTGATAAAAAACTCCATATAAGGTTATGGTTTATTGAAACTCACGGAGTATGTTATTAGTATGTGACATATTAATAATATGTCTTCTTCTTCTTAATTGGCGTAGACACCGCTTACGCGATTATAGCCGAGTTAACAACAGCGCGCCAGTCGTTTCTTCTTTTCGCTACGTGGCGCCAATTGGATATTCCAAGCGAAGCCAGGTCCTTCTCCACTTGGTCCTTCCAACAGAGTGGAGGTCTTCCTCTTCCTCTGCTTCCCCCGGAGGGTACTGCGTCGAATACTTTCAGAGCTGGAGTGTTTTCGATCATCCGGACAATATGACCTAGCCATCGTAGCCACTGTCTTTTGGTTCGCTGAACTACATATGTCAATGTCGTCGTATATCTCGTATAGCTCATCGTTCCATCCAATGCGATATTCGCCGTGGCCAACGCGCAATGGACCATAAATATTTCGCAGAATTTTTCTCTTGAAAACTCGCAACATCGACTCATCGGTTGCTGTCATCGCCCAAGCCTCTGCACCATATAGCAGGACGGGAATTATGAGCGACTTATAGAGTTTAGCTTTTGTTCGTCGAGAGAGGACTTAACTTTTCAATTGCCTACTCAGTCCGAAGTATCACCTGTTAGCAAGAGCAATCCTGTGTTGGATTTCCAGGCTGACATTGTTGGTGGTTCCTAAATAGACGAAATTATCTACAAGATTATGACTGTCAACAGTGACGTGAGAGCCAAGTCGCGAGTGCGACGACTGTTTGTTTGATGACAGGAGATATTTCATCTTGACCTCGTTCACTGCTAGACCCATTTTCTGTGCTTCCTTGTCCAGCCTGGTGAAAGCAGAACTAGCGACGCGGGTGTTGAGGCCGATGATATCAATATCATCGGCATACGCCAGCAGTTGTACACTCTTATAAAAGTTTGTACCTGCTCGATTAAGTTCTGCAGCTCGAATTATTTTCTCCAGAAGCAGGTTGAAGAAGTCGCGCGATAGGGAGTCGTCTTGTCTGAAATCTCGTTTGGTATCGAACGGCTCGGAGAGGTCCTTCCCGATTCTGACGGAGTTTTGGTGTTGCTCAACGTAGGTTTACACAGCCGTATTAGTTTTTCGGGGATACCAAATTCAGACATCGCGGCATAAAGGCAGCTCCTTTTCGTGCTGTCGAAAGCAGCTTTGAAATCGACGAAGAGGTGGTGTGTGTCGATTCTCCTTTCACGGGTCTTTTCCAAGATTTGGCGCATGGTGAATATGTGGTCGGTTGTTGATTTTGCATGTCTAAATCCACACTGATAAGGTCCAATCAGTTTGTTGACGGTGGGCTTTAATCTTTCACACAATACGCTCGATAGAACCTTATATGCGATGTTGAGGAGGCTAATCCCACGGTAGTTAGCGGAGATTGTGAGGTCTCCTTTGTTATGGATTGGGCATAGCACACTTAAATTCCAATCGTTGGACATGCTTTCGTCCGACCATATTTTACAAAGAAGCTGATGCATGCTCCTGATCAGTTCTTCGCCGCCGTGTTTGAATAGCTCGGCCGGCAATCCATCGGCTCTCGCCGCTTTGCTGTTCTTCAGGCGGGTAATTGCTATTCGAACTTCTTCATGGTCGGGCAATGGAACGTCTGCTCCATCGTCATCGATTGGGGAATCGGGTTCGCATTCTCCTGGCGTTGTGCGCTCACTGCCATTCAGCTCGCTGGAGAAGTGTTCCCTCCATAATTTAAGTATGCTCTGGGCATCGGTGGCTATATCACCTTTGGGGGTTCAGTTTATTTTCTCTCCGCTGCGACACGGCACTCCTCGTCGTACCAGCTGTTCTTTTGCACTTTCCGAAAACCAATGGTTTCGATTGCAGCTATACGTAACGAGTTTGAAATGCCGTTCCACAGTTCCCTTATACCGAGTTGTTAACGAGTGCTCTCAGAGAGCAGGAGTGCAAGCCGAGTAAAAAATCGTTCGGTTGTCTGTTGTGATTGCAGCTTCTCGACGTCAAACCTTCCCTGTGTTTGTTGACGTGCGTATGATGTTAGGACCTCGGAGCGTACGCACGTCTAGAACACTGGAGACGTGTCTTTCGTCTATCACAACATGATCGATCTGGTTGATGGCTTTTCGATACGGAGACAGCCAGGTAGCTTGATGTATCTTCTTGTGCTGGAATCTAGGAATCTAGTACAACAGATAACCATATTTCGGGCACCGGCGAAGTCAATCAGCCTCAACCTATATGAGGATGTTTCGTTGTGGAGGCTTAATTTACCGACCGTAGTGCCAAAGATACCTTCTTTGCCCACCCTGGCCTTAAAGACGCCAAGCACGATTTTGACATCGTGGCGGGGGCATAGAAGGCATCTTAGGTACGGTGACCATATTTTCAAAATGAAAATACAGTACACCTTTTTGAACCCTCATTTTATAAAAAACAAGAAAACAGATACATTAGTTTATGTTCATTTATTTTGAGAAATACATGTACATATGTTTTTTTCATTTACATAATACATAAATAAAAAACATAAAAAAGTCTTCAAACATAACAGAAGTCTTCGTGACTAGATAGTAAATAATAATTTACACAGTTTATACATACTTTTCAGCGGACTGTATTTTTTTAATCAAATCAAAATTATTTTTTAAATACTCTTTGCATTCTAGGCAGCTTAACTCGTAGTTGACTTCGGTAATTAAAATCGATTTTATTGTTTCGGTTTTAACTTTGGTTTTTTCACTTGTCCACATATTGTTAAGAATTGAAAACAGCCTTTCCGTAGGGGCATTAGACCCGGGCAAGCACAAACAAAACTGAACAACTTTTATAATATTAGAAAAACAAATTTTATTTTCTTCAAAATGTTTGAAAATTTCCAACCACCTGTTTTGAACATTGGTTTCATTTTCGTTCCATTCATTAAACTTGCTAGGTGTTGCATAACTTTTAACGCAAGAAAATTCATCAAATAATTCGTTATCTTTTATATTGATACCATTTCTTTTTTCTAAAATATATGGATAATTGGCCTCCACTTCATTCCATGACGGTACTCTCTGGAGTAGTATCCATTTTAAAATCTGAACTTCTATGAATGCACTGTCCCACAGGTTTAGGTAGTCAACACAATTAATATAAAAGTTTTTTGTGCACGTTTGGAATTGATTTACATCAATTAAACCTTTCTGTTGTAAGACTGTAATAGAGTTTTTAACTTCTAATGGTACAAAGTTTTCTTCTTTACGTGCAATAACTTTGTTTTTTAGTTCATTTATGAGGAAAGCTGTTTCTATCATTGTAATTGCTTGCCACTCAATTTTTAAAATATAGCTGTGAAAGAGACATGCTTGGTATGCCCGAATAAAAGCCAAACTTCAGCGCAAGGATTTTCAAAAAATTGTTTTAAGACAGTTGGACACTTTGGTTGTAACAAAAAATATTTTTTGAGAGGATCGAAAAGTTTCAGAATCCTCTCTATTGATGGCTTCAAAGTGAGCCACCTAATTTTACTAAATCCCATTAGTTTACAATATTCGAAGTTTAAGTTTTCACAAATATCTTTAAATTCTGCCACACGGACTGTGTAAATATAAAAGAAAGAGTACATCTTTACAACAATGACTTCGATGTCAATTGGAAGACATTCCACAGAACATTGTATGCAATTATTTAAAATGTGGGCAGCACAATTAATTCCAATTAATGTTTTACCAGTGGCCTGTTGAAGTTTTGTGAAAAGGTTGTTTTTACCCCGCCTGGATGCACCACCAAAATTTGCGTTCGTATTGTCTGCACACAAAGCTAGCAATTTTCTTTCCAATTTAAATTTGTTTAACAGCTTTAGAATATATTCACTCAATATGTCAGACGTTTCGCCAGGAATCTCATCAACTTCCAGAATTTTTACTTGAATTCCTTTGTATTGAGTGAAGTATCGAACAAGAATTGGACATATTTTTGTACTTCCATGATTTGAGCAGTCAGAATATATTGATGTCAAATAATTTATAAAGAATAAGAATATATATACATATATTTTTTTTAAATCCCCACAAAATAGTTAAGAAACGAAGTCGATGTCGTACACATGACGCACAGTCATATACACTCGTGGTTGCACTAAATTGTCTTGCCCTTATAAAGTGAGGTATTAGAAAGGAAAACATTATTTATGTCGACTTTATTAGACGACTGTACAGAACAAACGAATAGACGTTGAAATATTTGTTCAGCGTGCTCCCTTTCAGCTAAGTTCGATTGTAACTGACCATTTTATACTCTCATAACTTGCAAGGATTAAAGACGGGGAAATACGTTTAGTTGTCTGCTCGAAAAACATCAACTAGAGAATCGGAATCCAATCAATTTTATTTATAAGTACAATGTACATATACTACATACAACTCATGCACTGACCGACACATTCGACATAAGGTTTGTTAGAAAAACGAAAATCCGTATATGTAGTATAGTAGTGTTGACCCGATTTTATCTATTAACTATTATCATGCCATATACTAAAATAATGTTCCCTGGGTTTCACGTCTAATCACCAATCGTATATTCGTATCGTATATTCGTATCGTACATCTTTATATTAGGTATATGGGAGCTCAGGGAAGTATTGACCTGATTGAACTCATTTTTATACTCTCGCAACAATGTTGCTAAGGAGAGTATTATAGTTTTGTTCACATAAAGGTTGTTTGTAAGTCCTAAAACTAAAAGAGTCAGATATAGGGTTATATATACCAAAGTGATCAGGGCGACGAGTAGAGTCGAAATCCGGATGTCTGTCTGTCCGTCCGTCCGTCTGTCCTTTCGTCCGTCCGTGCAAGCTGTAACTTGAGTAAAAATTGAGATATCATGATGAAACTTGGTACACGTATTCCTTGGCTCCATAAGAAGGTTAAGTTCGAAGATGGGCAAAATCGGCCCACTGCCACGCCCACAAAATGGCGGAAACCGAAAACCTATAAAGTGTCATAACTAAGCCATAAATAAAGATATTAAAGTGAAATTTGGCACAAAGGATCGCATTAGGAAGGGGCATATTTGGACGCAATTGTTTTGGAAAAGTGGGCGTGGCCCCGCCCCCTACTAAGTTTTTTGTACATATCTCGGAAACTACTATAGCCATGTCAATCAAACTATATAGAGTCGTTTTCTTCAGGCATTTCCATATACAGTTCAAAAATGGAAGCAATCGGATAATAACCACGCCCACCTCCCATACAAAGGTTATGTTCAAAATCACTAAAAGTGCGTTAACCGACTAACAAAAAACGTCAGAAACACTAAATTTTACGGAAGAAGTGCCAGAAGGAAGCTGCACTCAGGCTTTTTTTAAAAATTGAAAATGGGTGTGGCGCCGCCCACTTATGGACCAAGAACCATATCTCAGGAGCTACTAGACCGATTTCAATGAAATTCGGTATATAATATTTTCTTAACACCCTGATGACATGTACGAAATATGGGTGAAATCGGTTCACAACCTCGCCTTCTTCCAATATAAAGCTATTTTGAATTCCATCTGATGCCTTCTCTGTATAATACGAGTATAAACATTAGGAACCAATGATGATAGCGGAATAAAACTTTACAAAAATACGGTATTTGAAAAATATGTAAATGACGTATTATGAAATCTCGATTATCACTTTACCATGCGAGAGTATAAAATGTTCGGTGACACCCGAACTTAGCCCTTCCTTACTTGTTTTGTTTACTATTGTCAACAAAGGATTCTCACTGAATTTTAATTGTATATACTGTACATTGACCGACATTTTCGGTAAAAAGAAAACAACTATAGGTACAACTATTCGATACCTAGGTCAGTTTTGGTTGGATTTGGGTAATTATTGGTCATCTAGTGGCGTACTTTAAAGGAATTATTAGTGCGAAATTGTATCCCGTTATATTAATTAATTCTCGATTAGTGTACTTGAAAGTGAAAGTATCGAATGAAAATTAAAATTGTACTATGTGGGTATCGACTATTTTCTTACCGTGACATAGGTATGAGACCAAAAATTGGACGGTGCCACGCCTGTCTTCCAATTCTCACAACGACTCCCATAAAGCCTCTTATTTCATTCCGGATGAAAAATTTAATGTCTGAGATTTATAGTATTGTAGTTAGGGGAGTGCGCGGCGATATCTTCCACATTCATCCATTTTCGGATTGACGGTAAGAGTTCTTATAATATTTGTGCTAGGCGAATTTGTTTGAAGTAGCTTTAATACGTTAGTTAAAATTATTAGGTGGAAAAATTTTCTCTCGTAGGTGCCACCTGCTACTGCGAGTCCCTGTGCCAAATTAAAGTTTAAATCTTAATTAGTGCTTACTTATAGCACTTTATTGATTTTCGGTTAGTGGCATTTTGTAGGCGTGACAGAGATCCGACTACTTCCATCTATGAAGCTGTTTTGTTTTTTTTTTTTTATCAAGGATTGTGCATACGAAGTTTCGTCTAGATATCTCTCTTCTTACTCAAGCAATAGCTTGCACGGGCGGGCGGACGGGCAGACAGATAGCCACTCCAATTTCAACTCGATTGATTAGTTTTAGGTGATATGTACAACCGTTAGGTAAACAGAACTATTATACTTTGTAGCAACATGTTGGAAGAGTATAAAATTAAGTAGCCATTTTTATAGAGCAATATATTTAGATAGCTTCCGCTTTATAATAATTCTTTTTTGTTGTGTTATAAATGAAATAAGAAAAATATTTTTAGCTTAAGTGTGAAGGCGAGCCATTCCTCCCAGGGTTTGGGACTCGCTATGTAATAAACGCCCCACTAAAAAGAAAACAACAGCCTTGGATGACTTCTATGAGCACTTGGAACGCACCTATGTAAGCTGTCTTATTCAAGATGTCAAAACCATGCTTGGCGACTTAAACGCCAGGGTGGGCAAAAAAGTGATCTTAAGGTTGAGGCTGATCGACTTCGCGAAGGCTCGAAATATGGTTATCTGTGGTACTAAATTCTGGTGTAAAAAACTTCGCCAAGTTACCTGGCTGTTTCCGGATCGAAAAGCCACCAACCAGATCGGTCATGTTGTGATACACAGAAGACACGTCTCCAGTGTTTTAGATGTGCATACGTTCCGAGGTCCTAACATCGAATCGGACCATTATCTTGTTGTAGCCAAGATATGCACCCGCCTCTGTGCAGCAAAAAACGCAAGTCAATAAACACAAGGAAGGTTCGACGGTGAGAGGCTGCAATCACAACAGAGCGCCGAACGATTTTCTACTCGACTTGCACTCTTGTTCTTTGAGAGCATTAGTCAGCAACCCGGTATAACGGTACTGTGGGATGGCATATCCAGCTCCTTTCGTACAGCTGGAAACGAACCCATTGATATTCGGAAAAGGTAAATGAAAAGCTGGTATGATGAGGAGTGCTGTGTCGCAGCAGGGAGAAAGCAAACTGCCTACCTCGCGATGATACAATCGACAACAACACGTGCGCAATGGGATAGATACCGAGAGTTTAAGAGAGATGAGGGATGCATTTGCAGACAATAGAAAAGTACGAAGAGCTTAACAAGCTGGCCGACAGTGGTAATGCTTCAAAATTCTTGGAAGAGGTGCGGAGACTAACAGAAGGTTTCAAAACCGGAGCATACTCTTGTGGAACCCCCAGAGATGATCTAGTGACTGATGCACAAAGAATACTAAATTTATGAACACTTCTCCAGCCTGATGAATGGCTGTGAATGTCCCAATCGGTGACGAAGGAGGAGATGTTCCATTGCTTGACCACGAAGAAGCTCGAATAGCAATTACCCGACTGGATTACCGGCCGAGCTATTCGAATATGGCGGCAAAGAATTGATAAGGAGCATTCATCAGCACCTTTGCAGAACATGGTTGGGAGAAAGCATACCCGACGACTGGAATTTAAGTGTGCTCAGCCCAATCCTACAATCTGCGACAACTATCAAAGCGACTCTCTTTCGTGCGACTTCTTCAATCTACTCTTGGAGATAGTAATTCGAGCAGAAGAACTAAATGGGAATATACCATCTTCTAGAAGTGTACGCCGATGATATTGACATCAATGGCCTCAACAACCGCGCTGTTAGTTCTGCTGCAATTTCAGCTTCGAAATCCGGCGCAGAATAAATTTTCCCAACAGGTGCTACTTCGGATTGAGTAGGCAATTGAGAAGTAAAGACCTCTCTCGACGAACGAAAACCAAACTCTTTAATTAATTTATTTATTATTCCGGTCGTACTATATGGTGCAGAGGCATGGACGATGGTTGTCATCTGATGATTCAACTTTACGAGTTTTCGAGATTCGAGTTTTTCGAGGTTTAGCGAAAGATTTATGGTCCGTTGCGCGTTGGTCATGGCGAATATCGCATCCGATAGAACGATGAGCTATATGAGATATACAACGACATTGACATAGTTAAGCGAATTAATGACAGCGGCTATGCTAGCTAGGTCATGTAGTCCAAATGTACGAAAACACTCCAGTCCTGAGGGTATTCGACGCAGTATCCTCTGGGGAAGCAGAAAAAGAGGAAAACCTACACTCCGTTTGAAATACCAGGTGGAAGAGGAGCTGACCTCGCTTGAAATATCCAATTGGCGCCACATTGCGAAAAGAAGAAACGAATGGCGTACTGTTGTGAACTCGGCTATAACCGCGTAAGCGGTGTCCACGCCAGTAAAGAAGAAGATCATACAATATTAATATATACACACATAAATAAAAACTATCCCCATCTAATGAATGCTTGCTGGAGCCATACAAAGATATACAGAGCTATACTAATGGACGTAAAAGTTAATACAATAGGTTTAAAAAGTTGATATTGACTATTTGCTTCTGTTAATCAGATACTTTTTTCTTTGGAAACATAACACATTTATTATATATGTACATTTGTAGCTGCCATACAAACTGATCGATCCAACTCATGCTCTTGTATTTGACAATGTAACTTCAGGAATCTCGGCTTAAATTATTACCCGAATCATCGTTACAATCTCCGATGAAATTGTTCATATAGGACAATTATAACATATAGCTGTCAGTTTATATGACCGATCTAACGCAACTTGCCAAGACCAAAGCTGGAAAATACCTTCAAGTGTTGGCAAAACTGTTACGAAAGGATCCAATGTTCCTTGCTCATCGAAATCTTGGATGAATTACAATCAAATTATTGTCTAACTAACTTATATTATAGGCTATAGACCATAGCTTTAAAACTATAACTAGCTAGCGAAGAATATATTAAAATAAGGTATGGACCAATTCCATTCTAATTCAACGATAAACCATATAATTTTTGAAACAACTTGCCCATTGTAATTTTATAAAAATATTACATTTTGACTAACCTTTGTGGTTCAAAATCAGCAGATTTTAGCATTTTTTTATTGTGTTTACATAATATAGAAATTAAATCAATTATTAATAAATTAAATGACTAAATTATTATGTGTGAAGGAATAAGTCATTACTTTCACCAACAATCGCTTTACTCTTCTAATAAATCTACATAAGTTATTAAGTATGCAATAAAAAAAATTTTGTATATATACATAATAGTAATGAATGGATACCAAAATTTAAATATACCAATATGCGAGTGTTACAGAACTTTTTAGATTAACTAGCATGTCAAAATTCCATCGCTCAGCATGAAAATGATGATATGTGGCTGAGCGATATACAAGGTGTGTGCCAAAGTAAACAGGACTTTTTGAATCTAGCGCCCGCTGGTGGCATCTATATATCTACGGCTACGTTAGAATCTGCTATCTTTATCGATTGGTCAGAGAATATGTTTGTGTTATCGGTGCGAAAATGAGCTTCGAACAAAGAGCCAACATTAAATTTTGTTTTAAAATTTGTAAAACTTTTACCGAAACGTTTCAATTGATGAAACAAGTTTATGGCGATGATTGCCTATCTCGTAGCAGAGTGCACGAGTGGTTTCAACGTTTTTAAAGTGGTCGATCGACGCTTGTGACCGATTATTTGATCGAAAATCACATTTTAACCATTAACCACTCCAAGTATTCATCTGATATGGCATCGTGCGACTTCTTTCTTTTCGGAAAAATACATTTGCCCATGAAAGGAAAGCGTTATGCAGACGTAGAGGCCATTCAAAAGGCTTGCACCGGCATACTGGCGGCCATACCGGCCAACAAGCTAAAACACTCGTTCGACATGCTTTTGGACCATGCAAAAAGCTGTATTGAAACAGAAGGAGACTATTTTGAATAAAATAAATTGATTTTGCTGAAAAAACTACTTGTTGTAATATGTTTTTTTTTAATTCCTATTTACTTTGGAACGCACCTTGTAGTAATGTATGTATCTATATATATCTTTGGTAAGTTGCTTATTATGACATTAATTTACAGATTCCATTATCAGTTCCCTCTATTTTTGCAGAAGAAGGCACGGTAAATCAATTCCGACGTTTGTATGTATGTATACTAAACTTGCTCTAGAACCTTTGTGTCAACTTTTATTTCTATGAAATTTTTATTTCTTAAAGAAGGAATTCAAAAAAATTTGCAATACTGGTATTAGTACGTATGCAGACAATTCGAATGATTAATGCGAGTAAATAAACATTTTTGTTTCATGATAGCAGTTACTGAAATTAATAATTCGCTCATAAAAATATTAATACATATCTTCTAAGCTCACCTGGCTATGTGGAACATCCACGTGTGAAAAGACTTATGGACGCCACTGACTAAGAAATTCATTCACGTCTGCGTGGTTCCCTTCTAGCATTACGCACTTGAACTACTCTAACAAACAGAGACTAATTGCGTTGTTGAACTGACATTAGCCCTTCCTCACCCGACCGATCGGTAGATTGGCTACTTTGTTTACAGACATATAAATTGGAGCTAATCTGAGGAGGTTTCGAAGGTGTGTCTTCATTCGGGAGTCAATACTTTGCATTTTCCCTTTTTTTGTACTTGTTTATACTTCCGCAACATGTTGCTGCACAACCTAATGGAGATAGATATAGAATTATATATTGAGTAGTCGAAAAAGACTTTTCGTATTTTGTCAATAGATGTCGTTGCAGTCGTACTCCTCCAGTGCTACCAATCACATTGTGTCATACCATATATTAGTGTTGGAGAAATGAGATTTTAAGCTTCATTTAATCAAAAAAAATTAAAATAGGGGAAGTTGAAAAAATGTTACAGCTGCTCAAAAATGAGTGAAAATCATGAAGAAATAATGGCTCGCTCGCTTCCGTTCTGGAAATTTCGATTTGACCTGATGGAATAATGTCTCTATCTATTTTTGCCGACATATGTGGTATAAAGTAAACAGGAACTTCGTTCGTTTTTCGCTGGAACATAGGAATCCTAAGGTAACATTATATATCAAATATAATCCATATCGGTGGAGTTAGTCCTGAGATATGGGTTTTTTCGAAATTTGGGCAATGCCACGCCCGTCGCCCAATTTTGACACCGGGTATTGAGTGGGCGGGGTTATAATCCGATTTCGTGTGTTTTTGCAGTTTCGTGTGGGATATTTAAGGAATTTGTCCTCGGAAAATTTTGATACTGTAGTGGGGTCAAACCCAATTTTTCTCAAAATTTTCTGCTGCAATCGCATTTGTCAGTTACAGTTTTATATCTCCGATTCCTCCAATCTACGAACTTGTATTCAATTTTAACCAAAGAACACGTATACCAAGATTCATATCGCTTCTACAGGTGGACAGGCAATTACTCGGATTTCAACTCGTCTCATCTCCCCAATCATTTGTATGTACATAACTGTATATTATTTTTAGGTGACACATACAATAGTTAGGTGAACAAAACTAATATTTATTTTTATATATTAAGCAAGAGTATAACTAAAGGACTATGTTCAACGGAAGTTTTAAATTTCACTTTCCAGTATACAAATTAAGCTCAAATGAATATATTAAATAAAATATTGCACGAATTTTGCTTTTGATGTGTGCCAGCTTATGACCGAAAATTTTTCAAATCGGACCAAAATTATTCAAGCACTCAGGTACCGAAGTTTCCTGATGCAAATTAATATTTATCGCAAATATCGGTCAATCAGAGAGAATTCTTATACATATGATACTTAATAATATGCCTCAGTGCCGAAAATGAGCTGAATTGGATCAATAATTCCCTCAGTCCCCATATACCTAAGAGAAAAATGTTCCTAATTTCGGCTGACTTTATACCGGAAATAAGGGTACATATGTGAGTTATGTTATTGAAATTGAAAGAGTGCGTTTTTCTATAACTATTATTAAAATTTGCAAACATTTTGTTGACTTTACTCGTGATCAGGGGCTGATCTAGAGAAGAATTTTGTGGGGGGACCTATATAATTTTGTACTTGCAACTCAAAGCCTTTTTGATGTATAACTTTTAACTTTTGGGGAGGGAACTCTCCTTATTTTAAATGCCATATGATTCTTTCACATTTCAGCATTTTAAAGCACCAATTAATATAACGGGATAAAACTTTGCACAAGATAGTTCCTTTGAAGTGTGCCAAATATTTGGACATAGTACTTATGGTTAATTGTTACCGCAAACTTCAGAAAAGTGTGTGAGATATGTAAGTAAAATTCCAAGACAATCCTTTCCTGAATCAGAATTTTTTAATACTCGGCATTGGTGTGTGATCCTTAGAGCGTTGGTCATAACGTTAGTGATTGTGTCTAGGGATTTCTCCGTCACTAGTATATGGTAGCTATGTCGTCTGCATAGGCTGTGAGTTTGGGTGCTTTTCTTCCAAATTTTTTTAGGAAGTTCATTAGCGATGCAATTACGGTCTCTTATTTCCAATACAGCGCCCTCCTACAGGCCTTTACGCTTTGAAACCACTTTCTTAAGCCCATTGAGTCAGCGCGCACGTTCACATAGGCGAGCTCAGGTCTGCCCAATCAAGCAAAGATCGCATACAACAGTTTCATTTTTACCATTCTCCATTTTTCTTGCAAAATCTGTCCAAAGGTGCCTCTTGGCTATCGCGATGACAGTCGCCGCCTCTTTATTAAAATTGTAAAACATTTGCAGGATAGAATTTTGTTGAGTTCCGTAGAGAATAGCCGATATTAACTTTCTGGATATGGAGATTTTGTATTGGATTACTTTATTAATTTATTCGGTTAAAATTGAAATGGTAAAGATTATAGCATATATTATATGCCTTTTCAAATCTCCAAATTTGTAAGGAACTAGCAAGAATGTCAAAATTTCTAAATACCTATTTAATTAAATCCAAAGCGGTTGTAAATTGGCGAGTTAAGGCGGTTAAGTGAAACTGTCTAAATACGGACAGCGCTCTTTTTATTGCCATGGTCTTTTGAGTGTGTGTGCTTGCAGAGACGTTGGAGCATTTTGCACACAATTCACACAGCTTTTTTTCAATCGTTCTCTTACGTTCGTTTTTCTGACGCCGTCGAAAAACCATAATGGCATTCAATTTGGCAATAATGGGCGCCATTGTTATTGTTATTGCGGAAAATTTCAATGTGATTTTGGTAAAGTAGCCACTGAGTCACTCACTCTATCTCGGAGAACATGGAGACGCTGGTAGTTATTAAGCGTCCGAAAAAAACAGAAATTATAATAATTATGCGGAAAAGCGGTCGAAAATTGCGCAAAAATACATTGCAACTTGGTGCAATAGCAGCTGCTGCAGTAAACGTTGCTTTGCTTTGTGCATTGTTGAGTTGTTGCTGTAATTCAATTTGCGCGCCGACAACGTCGTCTAAGTACCAACAAGTATCCATGACAATATCACGATAGCTACGCTAACGGCAGTTATCTGCTGACGTCGCGAACGTTACGTGGAACAATGGCGCTGCCATCAATGGCTCCAATGTGGGTGCAAATGCTCGCAGCTATTGTTGCTCAATTTGTGAAAATTAAATTTTCATATTTGATAAATTTAAGCAGACAGCATTTGCTTAATAAAATCATATAGCTTGCGGCAAATCGAGTAAGTATTACAATGGCGCATGCCGCAGCAGAGTTACGGAGTGGCATAAAAGGCAGAGAGTACAGCGCATTCGGAGCATAGACCTTGATATATGTACGACTTTTAGTAACTTTTCTTCAATAGTTACGAGTATTTTAATGTCGCCTTTTACTTACGTTTCAAGTTAATGGCATGATTTCCTCTGTACATTTAATAAATGACACAAATTTAATGAATTAATTTAATTTGTTTAGTAAAAAACACATAAGGTTTATAAAAATTAAAATATTTTTCAAAATAGTCACCTATCGGTTTAGTAATCGACTTTAGATGCTCGAGTCATTGGGGAATAAGTGCAGCATGGTTTCAATCGGGAGAAAAATTTGGCTTTGCGTGCCCATGCAGCGCCGTATTAAAAGGCTCAGTATTCTGCATGTAAAATGATTGTTGTCAACTTTTTCAATCCAATCCATTCCCACTCTTTTCCCAAAATTGTAAAGTAGTGTCACCGTTATGGGATACTCGCCCATAGCGAATGTTTAGAAGAAGATCTCATTTCAATTATTAACCAATTTATCCACGTTAATTCGTTCTTAAAAAGTATATATTCTTAACCATTGCCCGGGCCCGCAAAGTCACTGCTGAACAATTTGCTGCCAAATTTGCAAAAAAAAAGAAGTAATCACTTTCACTATTGGTAAATAAATATGCGTACGGATCTAAAATGCGCAAACCTTTTAACTTTTATTTATAACATAAATGTATAATTTATAAAGTTAGTTATTATAAATATCGACGGGATAAGCGGTGAGACTTCAATTCCGAGAAATGATTTGCCGATGCTGGCGACCGAGATGCCGCGGATCGAGGTCGAACTAGATATTCGCGTTAGAGTAGCAAGACGTTAACGCGGCGCAGTGGAGAAGCGAATGTACATATATGATCGATTGATGTGTCGAATTGATTAGAACGAATTGTGTCTGCTATCCCGTTGCCTATCCCTTTTGTTTAGTGGGTTGGTGTACAGATGTGGTGAGTTATGTTGTAGTGTCATCAGCTGCGGTGAATTGAGCTGTTTTATTAAGATGCGCCAGTTTTACCGAGTAGAGGGGGTGGATGCATAACTCATTTCTTCTTATACGTTTCTGATTGTATTTGTTTTAGGTGACAAATTAAAAGATGCCCAGTGTTACGAAAATACTTTAGTTGAGGTCATCACAGATAAGTCGTGCCATGGTTCTGGGAGTTATAATTATAGGCCTAATGATTAGTTTTTGCTTTCTTGAGGTATTTCGACAAATCTGCTGCTGTCCAGATTTTATGGCTTCCATTGTACGAAGGATGTAAAATTCGTTCCTTCTTACTTAAAGTTCGCCTTGACTCGATCCTTAGAAACAACGCACAGAGTAGAAAGCTAATCAAGATAGTTATATTCATCACTTACTTTTAAAATGCTGTAAACTGTGGAATCAATTTTATCGACATGTTTTTTAAACATGCAGGTTGGTTTATTACCAAAATTAATTAAATCCTGTTTGAGATCTCCAAGCCCCCAAATACTTAATGTAACGATTTCCAGTCAGTTGGCTTTCAGTCATTATGAATCTATTTCAACTCTAATTTGAAATGTGTTAAGTAGCATAAATTTCCCAATAATTAACTTAGGACTGAAATAATTATTTTTTGAAAGTATCGAAGTAATTCGTTAAATATTCGTTGATAGTAACTAAAGCCAAAATTCAACTAATGTGGGACAATAGACAAGATTATTGCCAAGTCAGCGAAAAAGCAAAAGCCCACAAGAAAATACTTACTGAGACTAATAAACACACATGCTGCAGGATATCAGTTGACTTTTTCTCGACGGTAACTTAGCTGTGCACATTTCTCAATCGCTTGGCTAAACTGGCGTCTAACTCACTGACTCAACTCGCATAGATCGAGCCATTTTGATTGTTTGGCCGGCAGAAATTAATCAAAAGTGCCATTAAATGCTGAAAGCCAGTCAGCGCTCACTCTTTCTGCTTGTGTCGACTGGAGGCAAGCGTAATGTTTTTAAATAAGTGACTGCGGTGTACAGAAGAAAGGCTTCACCTTCCAGGCTCTTGTTTATTGTTCAGCTAACAATTTAGTCTTTATGTATCATACCACTGAATTACCAGTCTGTCGCATGACGCTTAGGTAACAATTTTTCCACAGCAACAGCGTATACGTCATTTCGAGCCATTTTAATTGCATATTACTTAAGTTTCACCTTTTTGCTTATAGTTAACGCCCGCTGCATACATTCATGAACTCACACATATAAATTCATGAAGTCTTACCGTCTCGTTTTTTGTTTTATTCTGCAGCGCATTATACAACACCGTCTAGTTACGTGTGCGCATGCGCTTTCACGAAATTAATTACTACCGCAATCCTTCCACAGCACCTCTGTTACTATGGTATATTTATTATGATTACTTAATTTTTTTAATTAGAGATAAAAAAGATTGTCATTTTCCGATTAAAATCGCTGTATTAAATATATTTTTGAAAAGCTGGACAGCACAATTTTTAAATATTATCTGAAAGTGACAGCAATAAATTTGAAGTAACCATAAAGCTTTAATAGGAAATGTGGGGAAATCTCGCGTTATATTTTTACACTCTTGCAGCCAGTTGCTAAAGAGTATTACCAGGTTGTTCAATAAGTTTTGTCATTTTTGTTTTGTTGGTACACTCTTCATATGAACGTAAGTATGTGAAGTTTCATTTTAATCTGTCAATACATTCTTTGTTTATAATGTTAAAAGTGCATAATGATTGTTCATCTACAATTAGAACAGTAGGAAGATGGGTTGCTGAATTTAAACGTAGTCGTATAAGTCGTGAAGACGATCCACGTGAAGGACGTTCAAAAAGCGTATCAACACCAGGAATCATAGCGAAAATACAGGATATGGTTTTGGAATATCGTCGACTGACTGAGAGTTTTATTCACAAGAGCATTTTGACAATGGCTAAAATCCATGAATTAAGGTTCGTATTCACCAGATTTGGCCCGAGAAACTTTCATTTGTTTCCAGAACTAAAAAAATTTATGCGTGATTCTATATAAGAACTACGATTTTATCGATCATTGGGTATAATAGCTCTGTATATCCTAGAGTGATCCTTTATGAACAATTTAATTGCAGATTATAGCGTGTGTATTGAGCAATAATCCATTCCAGAGTTAGTGAAGATGTTTTGCAAATAACGAAATTTTCCATACAAGTAAATGTTTTTATACAGAGTATAATAGATTTGCTCACCTAACGGTTGTACGCATCACGTAAAATTAATCGAGATAGATATAGGGTTATACAAGTATATAAATGATAAGGCTGACTAGAAAAGTTGAAATCTGGTGACTGTCTGTCTGTCGTCTGCAAGCTGTAACCTGAGTAAAATATGAGATGCCTTAATGAAATAATCGTATACGGGTCCCTTAATGCAAAAAAATACGAAATCGTAGATAAGCGTAATCGGTATAACCGAAAACATATAAAGTGTCATAACCAAGCACTAAATTAAGATATAAAGTTGTAATTTGTTACAAAGAATCCACGTAGCAAGGGGCACTTGTGAGCAAAATTGTTTTGAAAAGTAGGTGTGGCCCCGCCTTTTTTTCGGAGGGGGAATCTTCAAAGATATCGTTATTTTTCCGGACGATATGCCGATTCTCTTGGCTTAACTCTTGCTTACAGAACGCCCACGTCTCATTCTGTTTTCACTGCTTTGCCGCCTTCGATCTTCCTTAACTCTTGCTAAGCTATAAATATATATTCTCCGGTGTCACGCGATTGTTTATCACATTCTCTATTTCTAGTCTTTCTTTTTCATATTTTGGGCAGGAAATGAAGATATGTAATGCATTTTCATAGCTGCTGCTACAGAAGGAGCAATTTGTTTCTTCATAATGTCCGTATTTGTATAGATATTCTCTATAACATCCATGACCTGTTAAAAACTGCGTAAGGTAAAAATCAGCTTCTTCGACGATCTTCGACCTTTTCAACTGATGAAAGTATAAAAAAAGTGAAAGATATAAAGCTCGACATCTCTCGCGTTCATTCGAATAATTATAGTGGATATTTTGGGTATGAAACGCGTTCTTTCTCGACTCGTCTCGATAAAGCTGATTTTTTTTTTTAAAAATAGTACGATTGTTACCGAATTTTAAGTCAAAAACGCAATGAATACCATCGATCAACCACAGTATTAAACAGGGGTCGAATCGTTATATTCGTATAAGGATCGGCAAACTACGAAATAAAATTACGTGATACGTCAATTGTATACGGTGATTGGCATTATGACATACGATTTGGATCATATTTTGAGGTCACACTAGATGTTGAACTGTCAAAACTGTTGCAAATTTTCAATAAACGAACAAAAGCTAATTAATTATCAAAATAGATCCGACTTCGTTTTTTTATTTGAGCTGGAGTGAAAGTGATGGTGATCAAAAAATAGTGCGAAGATAGCTTAAAAATCGTAGCAAAAGCGTGGGTATAAAAAAAGAAAAACAAATTAGGAAACCTCATCAACAAAATTTTTTTTGTAGATGTATTGTTGAAAAAGAATTTGAATCTTAAAAAGACGGTGGAGGGTTTTAGGATATGGCAAGAGAGGAAGGTATCATCCCACAAATATTGCAAGATTTGCTAACGTTCGTGCGACATTACGTAACATCAGCATAAAATTTGAAATAAGTTATGACCCTCATGATTGGGAATCTGATCATACATAAGAAATAGACACCGGGAAAGCGAACCACCTACGGTTCGGTATGTCATCATATTACGATAGAAGCATTACGATCTCATATGACACAATACGAAATACAGACTTTTACGTGACGAGTGTTGCGTTCGCGGATGTAAGGGTTCGACCCCAGATTTGGTCCAAGTGATTCTTTCTTGTTCCCCTAACTGATATTGTCGCTCCGCGAAACCTGTTTTCTGTCGATCGAAGAGATAAGACAAGATTTCACCAGATTTTATTTATTTTATTCACAATTGTACTTTGTTATTAGAAAAGCACGTTCATTCAATTTCATTAAAATGAATTTTATGAACGAATCAAATAAAATTTAAAATTGGGTTATATATGGAAATAAGTATATGTGCATCAACTTAATTTCAAATTAAAACTACTGCAAATGAATTAAACTTATCAATACAATTTATTTTAATAGTAGTATGAACAAAAAATGTTTTGCATTTCAATATGCTTTTTATAAAGCAAATAAAAATTAAATATTAACAGCTCGTTCATAAGGATTTATTTTAAATTAATGTTAAATAACTAATTTACTTTTGTATTTTTAATAATAAATATGCTTGCCTTTTTTTAAAAATACTTGATTAATTCTATTTGGCATGGAGTCCACTAATTGTTTTAATGTTGAATGGCTTATTTCATCCCACTCAATGAGCAAAACATCTTTGAGCTGTTTAAATTTGGCAGCCATTCCTATAAACTTTATTCGAAAGTATTCCTACAAGTCTAATAGGAACGAAACTCCAAAACAGTTATGTGTTTTGATGAAAAAAAAACTCCTTTGTAATGCGGGCATTGTGAATTGGGGCGTTGTCCTGTTGGAAGATCCAGGAATCTCCGTAGGTTTCTCACCAAATTCTATCAGCACTTCATCCAACAGCTTCACACTATATTTCCGCATTGGCGGGAGACTTTCCAGCATATCCGAAAGCTGCCCAAATCATTAGCGATCCGCCACCGTGATTTCGCTTGTGTCGAGTTTGGCGGGGTTTACATCGCGCCAATACTTATCGTAAATTAAATTTTTTCTCGTCAGAAAAAATAACATTTTGGAACTCATCGGTCCAAAATTTCATTTTATCGGCAACTGCCAAGCGTGCGCTTATGTGGCGTGGCAATAGTTTAGGCACAGGTTCTCGGGACTCATACCTTATCAATTTATTTTGCGTCAAGACTTGATGGACTCTTCTCCTTGTTACATTGAGATCTAAATGCGTCTTGATTTACAGGCATGACATGTTTTTTTGACTTGCTAGTCGCCGAATTTCAATGCACCGTTCATCAATATTAGTTAGCGCCTATTTGTGCCATAACTGAGACTTTTAAGAAAATTACTGATGGTATTTCTATGACGATTCACTCTGGCGGCTATGTCAGTAATTTTTGTACCGCTTCAAAGCCCCTTATTAATCCGCGCTTTTTTGGGTAGCACGTGGCATTCTAACCTTAATTTGGCGTAAGTAAAAAAAAATGGTAATTTTACTTACTAGTTTTCAACTAAAAATATCACCACTTCAATTAACTTCTCTTGTTTACAGTCCAAAGTGCACTAATACTTACTGCACTTATACTTATTTCCTAAGGAAAACATGAGACTGACAACAAATTGATTCTAACGGTACAAAGGATTTATATTAAAGCAGAATTATGCACATGGAAATGAAACAAAAAATACAACAAAAACCATTTGCATACCTAAGAGATTGATACCGTTATTGAGAGAAAAGAAATCGCTCAATACAATAATGCACATATACTTCTTTCCCTGAGGTATAGGAAGTTGGCGCTGTTACTGTCCGATGTGTGTTTATCGCAATTTTCGACGACAGGCCTTCCGGAGCGTGGCGCATCTTCGACCACCTCTACACTAGAACGAAAACGTTGAAACCATCGTTGTGCGGTGGAAACTGTATCGGGTCCATAAACTGCAATTTTATTGGCGGCTTGAGGTGCATTTTTGCCTTTATCGTAGTAGTACTGTAAAATATGCCGTCTTTTCTCTTTATTTTGCACCATGTTTGCGACGCTATAACTCACGAACGACTTAAAAGAAAGGACAATCAATCAAACACGTGTTAGCGCGTGAAATGAGCTTTCAAAAAAGGTATAGCATGACCCGCAAGACTTTTTTGACAACCTAATATAAAAAATGGTCGTGGTCCCGCCCTCTAATAGGTTTAATGTAAATATCTCCACTTAACCGAATTCGGTACGTAATATTATTATGACATCGTGGTGTTAAAGAGCGAAAACACGCAAAATCATATTACAACCACGGCCCCATCCCATTAATAAAAATTTTAATTCCAACTGTTCCTTTACTTTCCAGTATATATGTACATAAACAGGATAATTGGCGTAAAACTTTAAACAAATAATACCTTTAAGATATGATCTGACGATAACTGTTCAAATTCCTTACAGAATGAAAATATGAACAATATAGCCTTCAGCCCATCGACTGAAAACGAATTCCACGGAGCGGCAACTTCGGTATGGGGAACAAGAAATGGAAATGAAACTGAAAAATTTGCAAAATCAAACAAAAATTAAGAATAATGGAAATACAAATGAAAGAAAGATTGGCAAAGTGGTGCAAGTAAATGTTATATTATTTGGAGCACCTCATTAAAAACATATTAACTTACGTGTTAATTAAACCAATAAACATTGATTATACATGTCTAAATACCATATATTAAGTTGTTAAATGATTTTGTATGAAGTCAAGAAGACTACTTCTTGTGTTGCTTCCTGGTGGTAAGATATATTGAGGTGGGTCAAGTTCAATCCGTTCCTCGTTTTCCATTTGGAAATTGATTACAATATTATGAAAAATGCAACATACCATAATCCACTAATTGCATTCTTTTTTATTTCGTTCATTTATGATTTTAAATTTAAATTCCTTCAAGCTACCGAATTTTTCTTTTAAATGTCAAAACAATTTTCAATTCGCAAGTGATATTTTGAAAAGCACTTGTTGAAACTTTAGTCCGTGCTCTTTTGTCTCTACGGTGTCAATAAAAATTGCTTCTTTGGATAGTCGTTGTCTGCGAGTTAGATACAATTTCAACGCGCTTTTAATATCAATTAAATTTGTCTAAAAACAGCTTATGTAAGTCAGAATAGGACGATATACATAAATAAAGTTGGATTCCAATCCCACGGTCCCTGCTTGCATTTGTCAAACAAACCTAATTGCTTAAAGTAAAACTAAATTAGGGAATGTAACACCAAGAACAAATGACAAACTATGTAGCACACAACGAAGGTTTACTATTTATAAAACACAAAATATAACTTGCCGCGGTGCAGGGGCTTAGGCGCAAGGCATACCGCCGCCCCCCAATCCTGTGCGGTTGGTGCTGTTAAGCACGGACCACGCGGGATGTCGGATGCCGCATGCGTGCGTCAACCAAGAGCTACCACCTCCTAATCCAGGGTGTTATGCGACTCCCGTGCCCATTGGAACTTTGCAGCCGGGAGGTTAATGTGGCTGTATTATAACGGAGCCTTCCCAACACCGGGCCGAATTGGGAAGTAACGGTGGCCTTACCGCGTCAAGGGGCTCTGGCGTGGCGGACCTCTTAGTTCCCCATATAGTACATAGACCCGACAGCTCACCCTGTTTGAGCTAAGGGTCGAAAAATAAGAATGAGCAACAACAACAACAAAATAAACACAAGCACTAAACCTGATGACGGACAAGGGCAACGACGAAGGACTACGACAGCTGATACGAAGAAGGAGCTCGAGGCAGCGGAAGGTGCGGGGGGTCGAGGGGCTAGGCGGAAGTTTAGCTTCCTCGACGCTCTTTCGCCAGAGGAGCGTTCGCTGTTTGAGGAGCACGCCAGGGAGGATGAGGATGACGTGCCCTCCTGCAGCGGAGCGCACCTGGTGGCAACGCCTGGTGCCCCTGCATTACCAACTAAGGACACCAAGACCCCCACCGACAGGTGTAGTGGGTCTGCCTTGAGCGAGCCCCATCAGGCAGAGCCTGACGCCGCAAGAGGGAGAAGGAGGAGAAGGCGCAGAAGAGGTGGGCAACGCCCCCTCCCTGAAGGTGGCCAACCCGGCGGGTGCGACGACCCTCACAGGAAAGGCATGAGTGGGTCCACCATGAAGTGGTACCTACGGCACCTCCGTGAAGGGAAATCCCCGGAGGCAGCGGAGGCTCTAGCGAGGAGCAAGGGCCAAAAGAACGACGCGTCTCCGGCAAAAGGCAACAACAGCAACGTGCCAGCTCGCGCGCAAGGCAGCGGTATCAGCAACCGCGGCCAGGTCAGCACAGCTCGGACCGTAAGGCGAGGCGACAGCAGGGCAATGCCCGCGGGCACGTTCGCTCAAGCCGGAAAAAGAAAGAGCGGCCAAATCACGCCGCAGGAGCCCCCCCGATCCAAAAGGGTGCGAGGCACGGATACAAAGGCAGCCGGGGGCCAACCATCTGGACCGGCTCCTCACCGGGTGGAGGAAGGGCGGCGCGGGTATGCGGATGCTGTCAGAGGCGTCCGCATGGCTGTCCTGCCTTTCAAATACCCGGCGGAGTCGCTGAAACCGGAGGAGCTCACCGTGCTTCAAGACATCCTGATAGACGAGGCGTCCAAAGGAGAGGACTACACGGCGTCCTTCCTAGGCATCGACTTCAGGGGAGGCATGATGCAGGTAGACTGCCTGGACGAGTCGTCCGCCGACTGGCTGAGGGAGCATGCTCCAAAGTTGGAAGGCTGGACGGGCCCTGTCCTCTGCGTGAAGAGGGTGGAGGATGTGCCAATCATGCACAGCATGACGATGTTCCTCCCTCGGAGCGGGGACAGGACATACGAGCACGCCCTAAACCTGGTGAGGAACCAGAACCGGGGACTCAGTATCTCGTCCTGGTGTGTTGCAGGCAGCAAGAAGGAGAAGCTAGGTGACATCGAGGGATGGAGGTTGCACCTCTACATCAACGATGAGTCATACAAGTATGTCCGGGCCGCGAGCTTCCGCCTGTTTTACAGGTATAGCACGGTCGTCATGCGGCCCTACAAGCCTGCTGACACCGCGAGCAAGGAAGCTAAAGCGCCTGAGACTCTTCAGGACAAGGGCGTCGACAATCAGGCAGTGCCTGAGTCCGCCCCGGAGGAAACAAAAATGGAGGTGGACGAGTTGTCGGAGCAGCCCTGCGGGAGCAAGTCCGGACAGGCAGGGCCAGCAACGACCACTGACGTCCCCGCGGATGACCGGAGCACGGAGCTACCCTCAACGCAGGAGCTCCTAGACGGACTAGGAGGCCCAATGGGCAGCAGTGCGATTGACGGCGGGGTAGAGGATCTCTCCCTCCTCGAGCCCACTCTATGATGGTCGGCGTCATAGAAATTGCCCAAGTGAACCTGCATCATGCGGCGGCAGCCTCGGCTGTCATTGCAAGCAGGTTCACTGCGGAGAAACTGGGCGCACTGCTGATCCAAGAACCTTGGGTCTATAAAGGAGAGGCAAAGGGCCTCAAGACGGAGGCAAATAAGGTAATCTGGGACCTCTCTAGCGAGAGGCCTAGGACGTGTATAGTTGTCAGAAGCAATATTGATTTCTTTTGCATTTCAGAGTTTCTGACACAGGACTTGGTGGCGGTACAGGCCAGGGATACTGAAGGCAAAGACTTCGTCCTGGCCTCAGCATACTTTCCGGGAGAGACAGCAACGGCGCCCCCGGAGGCGGTGGAAAGGCTGGTAGAGCACTGCAAACGGCACAAGCTCCCCCTCGTCATCGGCTGCGATGCTAACGCTCACCACACAGAATGGGGCAGCACTGACTGCAACGCGAGAGGTGAGTCCCTATTAGAATATGTTTTAGGAAGCAATTTAGAGATTGAAAATGTAGGGTGTGAACCCACTTTCGTAACCATTAACAGGAGGGAGGTGTTGGACCTCACCTTGAGTAATGAGCCTGCAAATGGATTGGTCTCGCAATGGAGGGTCTCTACGGAGCCCTCCATGTCAGACCACAGGATTTTGAGGTTCACGCTAAAGGCAGAGGTCAGAAAACTCCTCCCAAGACGCAACCCTCGGAAGGCGGACTGGGACGCCTTCAGGGTTACACTAGGTGAGGAATTGGGCAGGGGGGAGCAGACCGATAACAGCGTGTCAGGCCCGGGCTTGGAGTTTAGGCTATCTAAGCTAAACGAGTCTGTCATTAACGCTTATCATGGCAGCTGCCCCTACAAGTGACCACAGAAAGGCGAAACAGTCCCTGGTGGTCCAGGAAACTATCAGACCTCCGTAAAAAAGTACGCAGACTATTCAACAAAGCGAAGCGTACGGGGGTCTGGGAGGAATATAGGAGCTATCTCACTTTATACAATAAGGAGATCAGGTCTGCAAAGCAGGCTAGCTTCAGGAGATTCTGCGAGAACGTTACCTCAACGCCAGAGGCAGCCCGGCTGCATAAAGCTCTGGCGAAAGGCACCAACGACGCAGTAGTAGCAATCAAAAGAGGTGATGGGACATTCACGACCAGCGCAGAGGACAGAGCGACGGAGCTCCTGCGGGCGCACTTCCCGGAGACGGTTCGGGAAGACCAGTGTCTCCCTGCGATCGAGCACAGGCCAACCCGCGAGGATTGGAGTACCGCCAAACGGCTTTTTACGGCGGACTCGATCCGGTGGGCAATGGCCTCGTTTGAGAGATTCAAGTCTCCGGGAGTGGATGGTATTTTTCCAGCGCTGTTACAACAGGGTGAGCAGCATTTACTGCCTCACCTGATTCGGCTGCTGAGGGAAAGCCTCGCACTGGCGTACATCCCTGAAGTATGGAGGACAGCGAAGGTGATCTTTATACCCAAGGTGGGTAGGAAGGACTACTCATTGGCGAAATCCTTCAGGCCAATCAGTCTAACGTCTTTCCTACTAAAAACCATGGAGAAGATCGTGGACAATGAAATAAGGTCAACAGCGCTGAAGAGAGCACCCCTGCATGCGGCTCAGCACGCCTACAGAGCGGGTAGATCCACTAACACTGCTCTGTACCAGATAACCTCTGAAATAGAGAGTTCACTGGAGCATGGAGAGGTGATGCTTTGCGCGTTCTTGGACATCGAAGGTGCCTTTGACAACACATCTCATAAAAGTGTAGCCAAGGCATTGGAGAAAAGGAATGTGGCAGCACCGGTGCGCAGATGGATTGAATCTGTGTTGCGTACCAGAGTTGCTGAGACCACAGTAGGTGATAAAAGGATTCGTCTTGGCACAACAAGAGGCTGCCCACAGGGAGGTGTGTTATCACCCCTGCTATGGAGTCTAGTTGTAGACGACCTGTTAGTACTGCTAACAAACAATGGGATCCGCTGCCAAGGGTATGCGGACGACATTGTAATTATAGCAAGAGGCAAATACGAAGACACTCTCTGTGACCTAATACAAAGAGGTCTAAACCTGGCGAAGATGTGGTGTAAAGAGGTTGAATTAAACATCAATCCCTCTAAGACGACCGTAGTCCCGTTTACGAGACGCAGGTCCCTACCCGGTCTCAGGAACCTTACACTTGGGGGCAGAGAGATAGGAATGACCAGAAGTGTCAAATACCTAGGGTTAATGCTAGACTCTTCGTTGCGGTGGAATCAGCATGTAAACCTGACCCTGGTCAAGGCAACAAAAGCTTTAATGGTGTGCAACCGGCTGGCGGGCAAATCCTGGGGCTGTAAGCCAAGGATCCTCAGGTGGTTGTACACCATGATAGTGCGACCTATAATCACATATGGGGCGGTAGCCTGGGCCTCAATAGCGTCGCAGACTTCGGTTAGGACCAAGCTATCGAAGCTGCAACGGCTAGCCTGTGTCTGCATGACGGGCGCAATGCGCACCTGTCCAACGGCAGCACTGGAGGCTCTGACGGAGCTTACTCCGCTTCACTTGGTTATCGGTCAGGTAGCCAAGCACACAATTCTGCAATTAACGGCAGAGGGGTGGGGCAAAGGTAGAGTAATCTCGTCCCAGAGGATGGAAAAGATAAGTGGCGATGTACCATCAGCCCTCCTCGAGGGACAGCACTACCAAAATAGTTAACTTTAAGAGAAAGTTTAAGGTCACCCTCGGCAGCAAGGATGAGTGGAATGAATCCAACCTCGAACTGATGCTGAGGAATAGTACGCTAAGGTGGTACACCGACGGATCAAAAATGTCGGAGGGGATCGGTGCGGGGATTGCTGGCCCACGCACTAAGCTCTCCATACCCATGGGAGAGTTCCCGAGCATTTTCCAGGCAGAAGTTTATGCCATAAGTCGGTGTATAGAAATAAACCTCCACCGCAACTATCGCAATGAGAGAATAGCCATTCTCAGTGATAGCCAAGCGGCGCTAAAAGCGATCACTTCCTACGAAATCAAATCGCTATTAGTGCAGGAGTGCAGGGAGAGGCTGAATAGCCTTGCAGAACGTAACCAGGTACACCTAATCTGGGTGCCCGGTCACAGAGGTATAGCCGGCAATGAACTGGCGGATGAGCTAGCCCGCTCCGCAGCCTCCACCAAGATGGTGGGACCAGAACCCTTTATTGGGGTAGGTCCACACACCATAAAGGAGCTACTTCGCAGGGAAGAAGGAGTGGGCAGAGAGGAGCATTGGCGGCAAACGCGTGGTATGAGACATGCCAAACTGCTAATGAGAGGATACAATCTAAGCAGGTTCAAGGTTATAATTAACCTTCCAAGGAACAAACTCAGGCTGCTGGTCGCATGGTATACCGGCCACTGTAAGCTGAATAGGCACCTGTATAACATGGGCCTATCCTCTTGCATTAACTGCCGGTTCTGCGACCTGGAGCCTGAAACCCCGGAGCACCTGCTGATTGACTGCGCAGCAGTCTGTAGACGCAGGACTAAGGCCCTCGGAGCAGTGCTTCCGGACAGGGATAGCATAGCCTCACTAGCGCCCAGAAGGCTACTGAACTTCATCGATGCGCTGGGGCTAGGTGAGTCTATGTAAGTTAGGAGAGGGCACAATAGACCAAAGGTCGCAGTGCATTCCTCATATTAATCAATCAACTTATCAGGATCAAAGCCGGGAAAATACTTTCAGCTGCATAAGATTTGTTAGTTATATGGGGTCTGGGAAAGTTTTCACCCAGTTTTATTCATTTATATTTAATTAAAATAACTCTCACATTTGCCGATAGATGCGGTATAAAGTCAACCGGAAGTTCGAAAATTACTATACATTTGTTATATGGGGCTAAAGGAATTCGATTCAATCGATTTTTGTCACACAGACATACAATTATCAGAAAGCGACTCTCTAGAAATTGCAATAATATATTTCACAGAGAGTCCGATATTTCCGGTAAAAAGTTAGTAACAGGCAGTGTGAACAAATATGGTCCGGTTTTGACTATTTTTAGATTTAGTGAGAGATGGAATTTAAAATTGTATGTGAAGTAGGCGTTATGTGCAGAACTTGGTTGAAATTGGTCGAGTAGGTCTGAAGGTATGAGTTTTTACGCCCATCATCCAAATTTGATTCCGGTTCCTATAAAGCCCTCTTGTATCATCTGGGAGTAAAATATAATACCTTTGGCACATTGCACTTTCAGTAGTTTTTATATGGGGAGAGGGCATGGATTTAATCCCATTATATTTTCACAGGGTGAGTAGTTAAGCCAAGAAAATATGCTTCTAATGAATTTTATTCATATAGTTTGAATGATTTAGGAGATATGTACTTTAAACTTATTAGAGGGTTGGACCAACTCACTTCTAACAAATTTTTCAGCCCCAGATTTCCCTTCCTAATGCAATTCGGCTTACTAAATAATATCCTTGTACCTTATTATGGGGTTTAGTTATGGCATTTTACTGGTTTTCTACGTCTTGTGGATGGTGCCCATCTACAAACTTGTCTTTACTGTTTTGCCAGCGAACACGGGTACTAAGTTTCATTAATGTATCGTAATTTTTTGCTCATATAATCGTTTGTAGGACTGACAGACAGACAGTCACTTGGATTTCAACTCGTCCTATCTTCAAGATCATTTATATATACATATGTATATACATTCGCCGGAGGATGGAGTCATGTGAAGAAGTTCACGCAAGTGAGGAAAGTTCTCTGATCGCCATTCACTTGGGAATGGCCAGAAACGATTCTTTTACACATGGCTCAAGCAGCTCACTACTTCCGGTCTTTGACCAAGTATCCTCTGGGTAGCCTAAGAACATCCGTTCGAAGGCGAGCTAAAGTGAGAAGGCGAAACATTCCCTACAAGGGTTGTGCGCTGGGTTTGGGACCCGCCACGTAAAAAACACCCCCAATGAAAAGAAAGCGACAGCCTCGGAAGAGAAACCCCCCTTTTGATGACGACCATGGCAAACGAAATAAGGACTACGAGATAAGGGCATGCACCTGGAATGTCCGGTCCCTTAATTGGGAAGGTGCCGCTGCCCAGCTGGTTGATGTCCTCGTAAAAACAAAGGCTGACATCACCGCCGTCCAAGAAATGCGATGGACGGGACAAGGACAGAGACGAGTAGGTCCTTGTGACATTTACTACAGTGGCTATATAAAGGAGCGCAAGTTTGGTGTAGGATTCGTGGTGGGAGAGAGACTCCGTCGCCGAGTACTATCATTCACTGCGGTGAATGAACGTCTAGCCACAATCCGCATCAAAGCGAGGTTCTTCAACATATCGCTGATTTGCGCCCACGCCCCGTCGGAAGAGAAGGACGATGTGACCAAAGATGCCTTTTATGAGTGCTTGGAGCGCACTTGTGAAGGCTGCTTGGCGACTTTAACGCCAGGGTGGGCAAAGAAGGTGTCTTTGGCGCTACGGTCGGTAAATTCGGCCTCCACGACGAAACATCCCCTAATGGGTTGAGGCTGATGGACTTCGCCGGGGCCCGAAATATGGTTATCTGTAGTACTAGATTCCAGCATAAGAAGATTCATCAAGCTACCTGGCTGTCTCCGGATCGAAAAACTACCAACCAGATCGATCATGTTGTGACAGACGGAAGACACGTCTCCAGTGTTTTAGATGTGTGTGCACTCCGAGGTCCTAACATCGACTCGGACCACTATCTTGTTGCAGCTAAGATTCGCACCCGCCCGTTCGACGTCGAGAGAGCTGCAATCACAACAGACAGCCGAACGATTTTCTACTCGGCTTGCACTCCTGCTCTCTGAGAGCACTCGTCAACAACTCGGTATAAGGGAACTGTGGGACGGCATTTCAAACTCCTTACGTTCAGCTGCAACCGAAACCATTGGTTTTCGGAAAGTGCAAAAGAACAGCTGGTACGACGAGGAGTGTCGTGTCGCAGCGGAGAGAAAACAGGCTGCCTACCTCGCAACGTTACGATCGACCACTACACGTTCGGGATGGGATAGATACCGAGAGTTGAAGAGGGAAGCGAGAAGCATTTGTAGACAGAAGAAGAAAGAGGCTGAAATGCGTGAGTACCTTGATAAGCTGGCCGACAGGGGTAATGCTCGAAATTTCTACGAAAAAATGCGGCGGCTTACAGAAGGTTTCAAGACCGGAGCGTACTCTTGTAGAACCCTCAAAGGTGATCTAGTCACTGATGCCCAGAGCATACTTAAATTATGGAGGGAACACTTCTCCAGCCTGCTGAATGGCAGTGAACGCACAACACCAGGAGAAGGAGAACCCGATTCCCCAATCGATGACGATGGAGCAGACGTTCCATTACCCGACCATGAAGAAGTTCGAATAGCAATTGCCCGCCTGAAGAACAACAAAGCGGCAGGGGCCGACGGATTGCCGGCCGAGCTATTCAAACACGGCGGCGAAGAACTGATAAGGTGCATGCATCAGCTTCTTTGTAAAATATGGTCGGACGAAAGCATGCCCAACGATTGGAATTTAAGTGTGCTATGCCCAATCCATAAGAAAGGTGACCCCACAATCTGCGCCAACTACCGTGTGATTAGCCTCCTCAACATCGCATATAAGGTTCTATCGAGCGTACCGTGTGAAAGATTAAAGCCCACCGTCAACAAACTGATTGGACCTTATCAGTGTGGCTTTAGACCTGGAAAATCAACAACCGACCAGATATTCACCATGCGCCAAATCTTAGAAAAGACCCGTGAGAGGAGAATCGACACACACCACCTCTTCGTCGATTTCAAAGCTGCTTTCGACAGCACGAAAAGGAGCTGCCTTTATGCCGCGATGTCTGAATTTGGTATCCCCGAAAAACTAATACGGCTGTGTAAACTGACGTTGAGTAACACCAAAAGCTCCGTCAGGATCGGGAAGGACCTCTCCGAGCCGTTCGATACCAAACGAGGTTTCAGACAAGGCGATTCCCTATCATGCGACTTTTTCAACCTGCTTTTGAAGAAAATATTTCGAGCCGCAGAACTAAATAGAGAAGGTACCATCTTCTATAAGAGTGTACAGTTGCTGGCGTATGCCGATGATATTGATATCATCGGCCTCAACACCCGCGCCGTTAGTTCTGCTTTCTCCAGGCTGGACAAGGAAGCACAGAAAATGGGTCTGGCAGTGAACGAGGGCAAGACGAAATATCTCCTGTCATCAAACAAACAGTCGTCGCACTCGCGACTTGGCACTCACGTCACTGTTGACAGTCATAACTTTGTAGTCGTAGATAATTTCGTCTATCTTGGAACCAGCGTAAACACCACCAACAATGTCAGCCGAGAAATCCAACGCAGGATAAATCTTGCCAACAGGTGCTACTTCGGGCTGAGTAGGCAATTGAGAAGCAAAGTTCTCTCTCGACAAACAAAAACCAAACTCTATAAGTCACTCATAATTCCCGTCCTGCTGTATGGTGCAGAGTCTTGGACGATGTCAACAACGGATGAGTCGACGTTGCGAGTTTTCGAGAGAAAAGTTCTGTGAAAGATTTATGGTCCTTTGCGCGTCGGCCACGGCGAATACCGCATTCGATGGAACGATGAGCTGTACGAGATATACGACGACATCGACATAGTTCAGCGAATTAAAAGACAGCGGCTACGCTGGCGAGGTCATGTTGTCCGGATGGACGAAAACACTCCAGCTCTGAAAGTATTCGACGCAGTACCCGCCGGGGGAAGCAGAGGAAGACCTCCACTCCGTTGGAAGGACCAAGTGGAGAAGGACATGGCTTCGCTTGGAATATCGAATTGGCGCCACGTAGCGAAAAGAAGAAACGACTGGCGCGCTGTTGTTAACTCGGCTATAATCGCTTAAGCGGTTTCTACGCCAATTAAGAAGAAGATATACATTCGCCACGCAAACCACTATATTTTCTTAAATTTTTTTCGGACTTTATCGTTTCTTCGGAATTTTCTTCAATTTTGTTTTTTTTATGTTTTTAGTAAGCATCATTCATAGCTTCGTCTCAATTGTCGTAAAACGGAAAAGAGTGCCCGTTCTACACACAAGGTGAATTCCAAAGGACTTTTTGAATCTAGCGTCTCCTGGTGGCGCCATCTATATGTCGATTAGTGCGTTAGAATCTGCTATCTTTATCGATTGTCCAGTGAGTGATTTCATGACATTTCATTGATTGGAAGTGAAGTTATTGCGTTTTAAGTGTCAGTATGTTTGTGTTATCGGTGCGAAAATGAGCTTCGAACAAAGAGCCAACATTAAATTTTGTTTTAAAATTGGAAATCTCCATCTATCCATCGAAACTGTGCGTGAATTCATCAAAAATCAGCCGAAATCATCATTGAAATTCATGGAAATAGAATTGAACATCTCCAAAACATCGATTTATCGCATTTTGACCGAACATTTGGTCTTACGAAAGGTGTGTGCACGGTTTGTTCGGCACAAATTGACTGACGACCAAAAGTGCTCAGAATCCAACATTCGAAGAACGATTATTTGACCAAAAATTACATTTTAACCATTAGCCACTCCCCGTATTTACCTGATATGGCACCGTGCGACTTCTTTGTTTTCGGAAAAATTCAATTGCCCATGAAAGGATATGCACACGTAGAGGCCAGTCAAAAGGCTTGCACCGGCATACTGGCGGCCATACCGGCCAACGAGCTAAAACACTCGTTCGACATGCTTTTGGACCGTGCAAAAAGCTGTATTGAAGCAGAAGGAGACTATTTTCAATAAAATAAATTGATTTTGCCGAAAAAACCATTTGTTCTGTGTTTTTTAAGTCCTATTTACTTTGGAACACACCTTGTATATAGACGACCTTTTTTCAGCGGTAGGTTTTCAGTAGTTGTATAGATCACTTATGTCCGCAACATTAATTAATTGGATATGAAAATGGGATTAGTAAAATGTGGATTTTTGGTTAAATACGCAGATGGAATTTAAAATTTTGTTATGTGAGAAGTAGGAGTGCCGATTGGTCACTGTGACATAAAGATCTGACGATAATTTTAAAATTGGTCGAGTGGTTCCTGAGATGTAAGATTATACCTAAATGTGGACAGGGTCTCACCCATTCTTGAATTCATCCAATTGCACCTGATTTCATCTTAATGCTGGATTAGTCATATTCATTTACAGATTTTTCCTTTTCGTTATTTTGTCAATTTTTAGTCCGATTTTGCCCACATGCAATACAAACTTTCTGTAGGGGCGATACCAAGTCTTCAATAACATACTTAAATATAATTTTTTCCAAAAAGAAATTTGAAATGAAACTGAGTGCACTCTCTTCAGTATTTTCAATATTTCAATATAGTATTCTAATTTTTGAGAGATCTTCAATTTTTTGATAAATATATGAGATCTTCCCTGCAATTATCTGTTAAATCGCTTTATTTGAGAATCTTCTTACTTTCTCTTTCGGTATGTAATAAAAGTAAAACAAAGTTCAAATTAAGGAGGTAATATAAAACATTTCATAATCACATGGGTCAAAGGGAAACGTGTTGTTCAATATCAAACAATTTTTCTACCAACAAAGACGATTATAACTTTCAGCTTATGACATAGCTATGTCAGTAAAAAATGTGACAGTAGTAAGCCACCTGCAATTCATTTTGTCGTCTGGCATGCAAGTTAATGACAGCCTCCACACAGCCACTTGACCATAACTGTAAGCAATATTAAATCTTTACACTTTGTAGTTGTGCGGCCTAATAAATTTAAATAGAATTCGATATACTTTTTCCGTTCACATTAGAATAAACCATTCTTATCTAAACAATATCTGTAGCCCTCACAAGAAGGCATAATCAAATCAAAACAGAACACTTAACGTGCCTAAAAATGCTGAATATGACATTAATGTAAATTGACACTTTCTTTGTATTAAACTCAACCAATATGTAATAGCGTTAAGTAAATAATAAGTAAATGTATAAATATTAGTAACTTGTAAATAAAAATTGGATTTTGTCTCCGGCGATACAGTCGACACGACGTGTTTAATTTTCTCTGCGCGTTGGCAGATAGAAGAAATATATATTTTTTTTCAAATTCCCGCAATACGGGAATTAATTGGCGCCCAACGTGGAGCACACGAAAAACAAAATATCCTCGGAAAAGGATACGTGATCGTGGATCTTTATAAAAGATAAATAATAAAAATATAAAATCCTCGGAAATGCGGAAAGCAATATTACAATAAGGCAAGAAATTGACAGATTAAAAACTCAAGTTGAAACTGAAACACACAGGGTAACAGATTTTCAGACGGAAATAATAAATGACAACATTCAGTGTCATGAGTCACTAGATGTTATAAAATCCTTACCAGAATTTTCAGGAAGAATAAACGCTTATGTTAGCTGGCGCGAAGCAGCACATAACGTTATGGGCCTCTATGTAAGAGGTAGCGGAAAGTACTTCGCAGTCCTTACGATTTTGCGTAACAAAATTACACTAGAAGCAAATGACACATTAACCAACCATGGTACTGTGTTAAATTTTGACGCGATAATTGCGCGTCTCGATTTTGCGTATTTGGACAAACGTCCAATACATATCATAGAACAAGAAATGAGTGTTCTACGACAAGGCTCAATGACGGTCATTGAATATTATAATTTAGTTAACAAAAAACTAACGTTGATGATGTCTTATGGAGGGGCCGCACCAATAACCAAAGAATTGAACAAAAAGAATAGAGACCAGGCTCTTAGAATATTTATAACCGGAATTAACGCTCCATTAAGAGATATTATATTTTCCCTCAGGAATTAGAGTCCAATAATCAGAGAGCTCGATTTGAGAGCTCGATTTGCAAAAATTTTGCAAATGAAAGGACAAGAGTAAAACAGTTTCAGCCAAGTAATAATTTACGATTTCCTCAGAGGAACAACATGCCAAAACCAGAACCAATGGATATAGATCCATCTATGTCTAGATCATACCGAAGGGAAAATTACCCAAAGCCCCAACTAAACAATAGCCATAAATTCCCCAATTTTTTGAAAACCATTGGCCAGTACAAGCCATCAAGCCAATATGGACCAACCAAATAGGTATATTTCAAATAAAAACATCCAAGGAATAAAACGACCAAGGGAAAGCAATTATAGCTTTCGCCCACAGGAGAAAACCCAGAAGATAAACAACATGAATGAGAGTCATTTTTTAGACAAAGAGGGGATGAACTCCCCTATCTAAAGCTCTACGACTCAAAAATAAAGAAAAGTTTAAAAGCTCTAGTCGATACTGAAGCAACCTCTTGCTACATTAAGCCTGGGGTTTATAATAACAAAAACGAACTAGCCATTTATAAACGGATAAAAACCGTGAACGGCTATTCCATAATAAAGCATTACCATATAATAACCATATTTGGGGTCGAAGAAATTTTCTACGAAATAGAAGGTTTAGAATCAGATCTCCTATTGGGATACAATTTCCTTAAAAAAATTGAGGCACTTATCGACCTGCCCAATAGGAAAATAAATTATATGAAAAAAAAAATAATAAAAATGAAGCAAAAAGTATGAACATTTATTTTGAAAATAAAAATGGAGAAAACAATAAGGAATAAAAAGCTTCCCCTAAACTAAGCGATAAAAATATTGGTATAAATAAAAAAATTAAGGAACATAAAGATTCCAAAAAACCAGCCGACGGAAATACCGGCAAATATAAAAAAATAAATACTGTGGAGCAGGAAAGCTCTACAACGCCAGCCGATGATAAAAAATATATTGTGGAACAAAAAAGTTTTACACCGCCAGCCGAAGATTTTACCGGCAATATTATACTAAAAAAATTTATTTTGGGACAAAAAGATCCTGAAACGCCGGCTGAAGATTTATACCAGCATAATGAAAAAAATAATTACAAAGAAAATATTGTGAAACGAGAATGTTCTACAACGCCAGCCGATGAATTTGCCGGCAACATAAATGATAACTTTTCGATACTGGGTGAAAGTGACTCCGAAATGAATGATGATAAGGGTAATTATTATTCGGTAAAGAATTCCGAAAGTTCAAACAATGAAAATCAATATGAAGTTTTGCAGGATCTTAAAACACATATAAAAGAAAAAATTGCTCAAACGCATTTAAGTATCAATACAAACTTTCCCTTCATGACGAAAGTAAAAGCAGAAATAAGAATGAAAAATGAGGATCCGATATGGAGCAGACAATATCCATATCCCTTATCCGTAAATTCGTTTATTAATGAAGAAATAAAAAAATTGATTAATGAAAATATCATAAGACCGAGTAAAAGTCCGTATAATTCACCTATTTGGGTGCTACCAAAAAAAGGTACAAATGAGAATGTAACACCAAAACTTAGAATGGTAATCGATTACAAAAAGCTAAATGAGCATACAATTTCCGATCGTTACCTTATTCCAGACACTAACGTAATATTGTCTAATTTAGGCAAGGCAAAATATTTTTCAAGCATCGACCTAGAATCAGGATTTCATCAAATTATAATGTCAAAGAATGATATTGAGAAAGCAGCTTTTTCCGTTAATAACGGGAAATATGAATTTTTGAGGATGCCTTTTGGTTTAAAAAATGCTCCTAGAATTTTTCAGAGGGCAATGGATGACATATTGCGAGAACATATTGGAAAAATTTGTCACGTTTATATGGATGATATAATTGCTTTTCGGAAAATATAACTCAACACATGAAGGATTTGGAAACAATTACGCAAATTTTAAAAGAAGCTAATATGAAAATTTCATTAGAAAAATCAAAATTTTTCGAGAAAGAAATAGAGTTTTTAGGTTATTTAGTAGCTCAGAATGTTATCAAAACAGACCCAAATAAAATAAAATTAATATCAAAATTATCCAATACCAAGAAGTTTGCGCGAATTAAGAGGTTTCTTAGGGCTTGCAGGATATTATCGTAAATTTGTTAAAGACTATGCAGCGATAGCTAAACCTTTGACAAAATACCTATCAGGAAAAAATGGCAGGATTTCTAAAAATAAATCAAAAAAATTTGAATTAACTCTAAATGAGGAAGGAATATCTGCATTAAATAAATTAAAGAATCATGTGGCTTCAGAAATGGAATTAACACAACCCGATTACTCAAAAATATTTGTATTAACTACCGATGCATTTAACTTTGCAATGGGTGCGGAACTATCACAAGGAGGTAAGCCAATTACCTTCATTTCAAAAACTCTTAATAAAACTGAAAGAATTACGCAACTAATGAGAAGGAGCTTTATGCCATTGTTTGGGCATCACTGATCATCAACCATTAACATTTGCTTTATCACCCCGTAACCCGAATCCAAAAATGAAAAGATGGCACACAATTATAGAAGAATTCTCTCCTAAATTTGTGTACCAACCCGGTAAAACCAATGTAGTAGCAGACGCACTTTACCGTCTTCAGTTAAACCATTTATCAAACGAATCGGAAGATTCAGAGCACTCGGCACAGAGTACCGAAAACAATCAAATACAGGAAACACAAAAACCATTAAATCAGTTTAAACAGCAAATTATACTAAGGAAAAATAGGTTCACGATTCAGGAATTAATCGAAACCTTTGGGAATAAAAGGCATTTATGTAATAGAGTATGACACAGTAGAAAATTTAATGACTCTTTTGAAAGAATATATTCAACCAAAGTTAGTGACAGCGATTCACTGCACTGTTGAAGACTTGCACGAAATCCAAGAAGCTCTGAAAAAAACTTTTCAAAACAAATTTGTATTTACCAAACTTTTTCCAATGGATATTATTAATAGAGAAGATCAGTCCAGATTAATAGAACAAACCCATAATAGAGCTCATCGAAGCTATAATGAAAATCTTAAACAAATAGGGAAATTGTATTATTGGCCCTAAATGAGGAAAAGAATGAAAGAATACATTCGAAATTGTATAATATGCAATAAAAATAAATATGATCGCCATCCTAAGAAAATACCAATAGGTAAAGCCCCAATTCCAGAGAAAGAAGGAGAACAGCTCCATTTAGACATTTTTTACGCACAGAAACTAAAATTTATCACATCACGCTTATTAAAAATTTTTAATATTAAAACATATAGAAGACAAGTCAAATATCGAAGAAAAGGTTTTAGAATTACTTCAAACCTTCACAGATGTAAAACAAATTACTTTAGATAATGAACCAAGCTTTACCACACCAACATTTAAATCTTTAATGCAAAGGTTAAATATTGAAATTTACTTTTGTGATCCACGTCATAGCACAACTAATGGACAAGTTGAAAGAGTTCATTCAACGATAATCGAAATAGCCAGATGTATAAAAGAAGAATACAATATTGTCAGTAATTTAGAAGCAGTACTTAGAGCAGCGCAACAATACAATACAACAATTCATTCAGTAACGAATTTTAAACCAAATGAAGTACTTTACAATAGGGTAAACTATGAAAACTTACCAACCACTCTAAAGCAAGCACAAGAGAAAATGCTAATGTTTCATAATAAACATAGAACAGATTAGCAATATCATCCTGGACAAATTATTTATGAAAAAATAATAGGAGAAAGAAATAAATTACAACCTAGGTATAAGAAACAACAAGTTAAAGAAAACTTGGGGAATAACATAATAATAAATAATAGAAATAGAATTATACATAAAGATAATATAAAATCATAATTAATTATAGGTTTTCAAAATGATCCTTTCAATTTTCGCATTACTAATTGGCTTGACAATAGCTGATATTATAGATTATACCCGACAGGACTACGTACTTATCGAAAATGGAGACGTTTCCATTTATGAAGAATATGGAGATATATTTCACATCACTAATTTAACAATCTTTGAAAATATAATAACAGAAGAAACAAGTAAGGAAGGGCTAAGTTCGGGTGTCACCGAACATTTTATACTCTCGCATGATAAAGTGATAATCGAGATTTTATTATACGTCATTTACATATTTTTCAAATACCGTATTTTTGTAAAGTTTTATTCCGCTATCATCATTGATTCCTAATGTATATACTCGTATTATACAGAAAAGGCATCAGATGGAATTCAAAATAGCGTTATATTGGAAGAAGGCGTGGTTGTGAACCGATTTCACCCATACTTCGTACATGTCATCAGGGTGTTAAGAAAATATTATATACCGAATTTCATTGAAATCGGTGTAGTAGTTCCTGAGATATGGTTTTTGGTCCATAAGTGGGCGAGGCCACGCCCATTTCAATTTTAAAAAAAAGCCTTGGTGCAGCTTCCTTCTGCCATTTCTTTCATAAAATTTAGTGTTTCTGACATTTTTTGTTAGTCGGTTAACGCACTTTTAGTGATTTTCAACATTACCTTTGTATGGGAGGTGGGCGTGGTTATTATCCGATTTCTTCCATTTTTGAACTGTGTATGGAAATGCCTGAAGGAAACGACTCTGTAGAGTTTGGTTGACATAGCTATAGTAGTTCCCGAGATATGTACAAAAAACTTAGTAGGGGGCGGGGCCACACCCACTTTTCCAAAAAAATTACTTCCAAATATGCCCCTCCCTAATGCGATCCTTTGTGCTAAATTTCACTTTAATATCTTTATTTATGGCTTAGTTATGACACTTTATAGGTTTTCGGTTTCCGCCATTTTGTGGGCGTGGCAGTAGGCCGATTTTGACCAACTTCGAACTTAACCTTCTTATGGAGCCAAGGAATACGTGTACCAAGTTTCATCATGATATCTCAATTTTTACTCAAGTTACAGCTTGCACGGACGGACGGACAGACAGACATCCGGATTTCGACTCTACTCGTCACCCTGATCACTTTGGTATATATAACCCTATATCTGACTCTTTTAGTTTTAGGACTTACAAACAACCGTTATGTGAACAAAACTATAATACTCTCCTTAGCAACATTGTTGCGAGAGTATAAAAATCTCGCGAATTTCCCAAACCAATAGAAAATGTGCAATTACAAGAAGTCACATATAATGCTCTTTTAGATCAAATACCATAAATTAACTCAAAATAATAGTGAATCGGGGACGATTCATCTTAGGAAGGGGGAGTTAATGACAGCCTCCACACAGCCACTTGACCCTAACTGTAAACAATATTAAATCTTTACACTTTGTAGTTGTGCGGCCTCATAAATTAAAATAGAATTCGATATACTTTTTCCGTTCACATTAGAATAAACAATTCTTATCTAAACAATATCTGTAGCCCTCACAAGAAGGCATAATAGAATCAAAACAGAACACTTAACGTTCTGCCTAAAAATGCTGAATATGACATTAATGTAAATTGTCACTTTCTTTGCCTTAAACTCAACCAATATGTAATAGCTTTAAGTAAATAATAAGTAAATGTATAAATATTAGTAACTTGTAAATAAAAATTGGATTTTGTCTCCGGCGATACAGTCGACACTGCGTGTTTAATTTTCTCTGCGCGTTAGCAGATAGAAGAAATATATACATATATTTTTATTTATATATATTTTTTCAAATTCCCGCAATACGGGAATTAATTTGCATATGTTTTTGTTTTTGTGCCGTCTCTTTTGCGATTTTTAATTTGTTGCTTTTCGCGCTCGAATCAGCAGAAATATTTACCCCATTGTCAGGCTAAGCAATGACACAGCAACAACAGCCGCTATGAACAGCGCATTTACGTACTGTTTTTTAGGACAAATATGCCAAGCAACTTTCTTTGGAAAAGCCCCCAAATATCTAGAAATTCAATGGAAAATTGCCAGCCATTGGTGTCTCGAATTGGGCTGGGTATCTAATTTCAACATTTGAAATACACATAAAAAAGAAAGTGTGATTTCTTAATTATAAACGAATTAGGAGAAGGTGTAAAATTAATAACAGCAACAGAATAGAAACAATATATATTTACTAATTATAAAATAACAGCTCATTACCAAATAGGTTTTATACCAAAGACTTAAGCAACGAGCTCATGGGCCAAAAAAATGTGTGCTCATTTACTACCGCGAATTCAGATGCCAAGTAAGAATTTTGAGCTCAGGCGGCTATGATCTAAAATAAATGAGACTTTCCCCACACAATAAACTTTTATCATCACCGTTATTTAATAAATACTTTTTTCTTTAATTTTTTTATATTAACACTTTAAATTATAAGTAATAGTTTATTAGGTTAATTGTTCCTGAATAGGTCCTTCAAAATACGAAAATTCGATAGTCAACCATCTTAAAATAACCAAGTCTGTTATTAGGAAAAAGCAGTATTAGCTGAATTAAGTTATCCTGCTCCAGCTCAGCAACACTTTTGCAAAAAAATTTATATTTCCTAAATCAAAAACCCATCGAAAAAATGAAAGCGGTTTAAAGCTTCACAGTCCCCTAACCACAAAGCAGGCTAGATGACAACACTTCAAATCACCAACTTTGTTGTATGACATATACTGTCTTTACAACACGATAGCACAACAACAACACTAACAGGATCAGTAGGGTGGCCTTCAGTATTATGGATAAAAAGAAAAACGTTTCTATTCCCGATTTCACCCCATAGGAATAAGCGAATATCCCAAAAACTACATAAATTACACGAAATTCATAACAGTATCCTTTTTCCTTTTTAAGCTTAAGTTTCCGTATAATTCCAGTATAGAGGATCTACATCCACAAATTGAATGGAAATACCAAATCGATCATGGAGTTCTTTTTTTATAAATCGATTGATTTCACTGAGCTTAACAAGTTACCGTTTTCGTATCTTTGACACAGTAGTCAATGGTTTTAATTTTTTCAACAAACTACTTTCGCAGTATTAGAAACGTCATCATTAATGCCATTGTAAGGAGTTTAAATGAGTTAAACATCCACCCACTCTACCCGGAAAAACTGGTACACACTAATTAAACACTGCTCAATACACCATATCTGATGACACCATACTAATACATCACCACTTAACACAACTCACCACACACACTACATCAATCAACCCATTCAACAAAAAAGATGGACAAAAGGATAAAGAATACATTCGTTTTTGATACCTTCCGTTCTGCACTACGCAGCGTGAACACCATTTCTATTGGATATTTGCTACAAAAAAGTTCCCAAACGATAGAAACAACTTCGAGTCAACCCAGTTCCTGCGAGCAGCATTTTATATCAACTCAACAACAATTTGTCGCTGCGTTTAATTGAACACAACACCGTTCTGAATCCATATACTTTTCTATATCTACAAATTTAAAATTTGATTGTAGAAATATACAAAAATTAAAGTAAAGTTCATTTGCAATCTTAGTCGCGGGTCAAAGTGAGTTTTGAATACCCTAACATTGAGCGGTTTAAGCATAAGGCATTCATCAGACAGGTAGCATAGGTGGTTGCAATTCTTTTTTATTGCAATATTGGATTTTTTAAAATTATGGTTCTGTATTCTCTAGCTTCTCAAATGAGATGCTTTGATGGATTAACGCGAAATCGAATGATAAAAGCCTATATATCGGCTAAGCATTATTTGCGTATTATGTTAGCTTAAATTCTTCACGAAATAAATACATATATCCAACGTGTCGGATGAGTACGATCAGATTCAGGAAATAATCGCTTGTTTTTAAGCATATAGTGGTCAATTCCAGTAATTCTCTGAATTTTTGTTTTATTTTTTAATTTTTCTTTACAAAAATGCAATATTTTTATCACAAATATTTTTCTAACAATAGTATGCCAGTATGTGAAAAATGGGTTGAATCGGATCAATAATTTCTTTAGCCCCCTATACCTAATATAACGATTTTCGAATTTCCAGTTGACTTTATACCGGATGTATCAGCATATGTGTGATTTATTTTATTAAAATTGTTGAAGCGTATTTTTTCTAATAACGTGCATCTTTGTTCCTGAAATTAATAAAATCGAGTGAAAACCTGCCCTAGACCCCTTGTAACTTTTAAATCTAATGCACCTGAAGGTATTGACCTGGCTTTGATATTTACAACCTTCAACAGTTCGGTTGCACCAACTTAGCCCTTTCTTGGTTGTTTTATTTAAAGTATTGCCAATACATGATTGTATTCCCCCGACCTTGATGTTTACAAGTTGTTAAGTGAACACTTTAACAACAATAAAAGCAAAGCGATAAATAAAATTATTTTGCAATTTCTCGCAATTGTTGTTTGGCTCACATCAGCGAACGAAGTCTAACTGCCAGCCCAGAAAAGGGCAGCAGTTGTTTCCTTTCCTCACTTCAATGCGGAAAGTGGGCTGCACGGGTATTCATGGTTGACCATTTTCTATACGCGTGCGTAGGTGTCCACAGCTACAACAAAACATCATCCAAAGCCGCAAGCGAAGACCAATGGTCGCAACATAAAAATATACGCTGCTGATTGTGCGATGTTGATAAAAGTGACAACAATGATGTTGTTAATGATAATACTCATGAATTTGCACGCGTCAAAAAGGCTTTCTTGCTTGGTGTGTGTTGTTGCTATTTTATGTTTTGTTGTTTTGGATTTAGCAGAGTTTGCGGTGAGTGCCATATTTGGCCGCTTGCTGTTGGTGCAGCTGTCAGTCGCCGCTGCCGCCACCTCCCTGGCGCTGATGACGGTTGATAAGCGATATCCATGTTCAATTAGTAAAATGTTACATTGAAACTGACAGGCGACTGAAAACGAGGCAACAATATACAATAGCAAAAACACAGTCGAACGCCCGCGCTAATAAAATAAGAGTTGTTGTTATTGTCGGAGCTAAAACGCAGTAATGACTACTGATAAGTTTTGTACAAGCGGCTTTTGCCTTTGGTGAGAAATCTGTTTAGCAAGTTTGTTGCTTCGTCACTTTTAAAGTGTTTTTGTGATGATGTAAAAATTTTTCACTTTTTGCGAAGTGCGTTCAACAATTGCTGACACTTTAATTGCTAATGCGATGCGGTAGTTTTGTTTTATTGTTGTTGTGTTGGCTTGAACATTTAAGAGGTCGCCCTCACCATCTCTCTAACACATAACTGAACATATGTATGTGTTTTCCCTCACAGCCACATCCGTCCTGACCATTATATACTTTTGCGGTTGACAGGTGAAAAGTGAAATTTTAAATTTCTAATTGACGTTCACTGTCAGTGTGAAGAAGGTATTTTGATGTTTCGAAGTCACCACTCTATGTGAGTTAACAAGAAAAAATATAAATGTTTTGTAATCATATTTGTACCGTTTTACTTGAATGCCCTCTTACAGTTGTAATTATTGTACATATTTATAATATTTATTAGTATATCCGTTAGCGGTATACAATTTCGTCACAGACTCGTCTGACAAAAACAGCCTTCATAACTCATTAATGCCCTATGATTTTCTTGGAATATTCGAGCATCTCAGGTGATATAGCGATTATTTCTTCACAAATGATTCCCTGGTTTCCATCACTTGTTTCGTTTGTTGTGAAAACATAGTTGTGACATTTGTGTCACATTTGTTGCTCAGCCAAACAAATTAATCAACACGGGAATAAATATCAAAACAATACATCTATGGATTAGTTCCACAGATCACCCCTTCATGTCTCCATATCAACAAAGACTGCTTACAAAACAAAATATCCGAAGGAGCGATAGCAAATGATGAAGTAAATTTATTTTTCTTTATTCTGATTAGCGGTGAAACGGAGCACCACAATGATGAATGATCATTCAGTACTTATGTAAAGAAACGCCATAAGAAATACACTCCTTTCGGACTGTTGTAATGGTGACTTTTAAAGAATGGACAGTGATTCGCAAATCTGATCCGGAAATTAGAAAGCATGAAAAAGCAGCTATTACGTACCATTTTTAAACCATGAACGGGATAAACTAAGTTTGCCAAGAAGTGTGTAACACCCAAAAGGAAACGTCGGAAACCTTATAAATTATGCCTATAAACTACAAGATCCGCCCACTCGTTTTTGTGGCTAAGCTATATAATGTACAATTGTATATTTACATATATGTAGGTGATTTAGGCATGCGTTTAATTTGTCTGCTACAATTGATCAAAGAATAACTGGAAGAGTCTGGCAAAAATCACCTGACAAGAGAATCACCACCACCAAATATATTTAATTGTTACTTAAACGTACTAAAGAGCTGTTCATTGGCTCCAATGACCTCTTATGGGACATTGTGCTTTCGCCCCAGTTATAAATTTGCATATCCGAAGAATCTTCGACATAGCGCTATTGTTGTCGTTATTGCAAACTGGTGTTTCGTTGATTTGTGGTAATTCTAAGACCGAAAGTGCAGTTTGTCCGCCTTCTAGCATAGTTGCAGCCAAGAAAGCTTTAAAGAAACCGGCGTCAAAATGGGATAACGGGCGTGACGCCGCCTACTTTTAGGTAAAATCACATATGTATCTGGGTACCTGCTCGACCGATATAAGCCAGATTCGGCACACTAATATGTGACTCCAGTGCCTATAGTTGACTTTATATTCGAAAATACACATATATATATAAAAAATAATATATATATAAAAATCAATGCCACTTTCTTTGTAATTTCATCACTCATAAACGGCTGAACCGATTTGGCTGATTTTTTTTTGTTGTATTTGTTATTATTAGGAGAATGTTCTTATGTAAGAAAAAATTACGAAAGTTGCCGGAAAACCCCTAAAAACAGCCCTTTTCTTTTTCCCATACAAACGTTTTAATTTGTATATGTATGTTATATGTACATATGTACATATGTATGTAAGTAAAAATGATTGTTTGTTTGTTAGTAACGCTAACGCTCGAGAACGGCGGAACCAATCTTCATGAAATCAGAAAGTGTTCGCTGTGGATCTGGAAAGGGTTAGATATAAAAAAACCATATACTTTTCATAAGGAAAAGTCGAAAAATTGGAAATTTCCAAAAAGTGACTTTTCATACAATTCCTTTTTGTTTTGTTTTTCAATATTTTGATTTGTAAATTATTTGAATCGTTCAATTTCGGTCGCTTGCTTTTTTATTCCGGCTCTTTAAAAGAATAATTATTGAAAATTATTCAGTGAAAACTCTTCATGTGTGTTTCAAACGAAGTGATCATATAAGAAATTATTTTAAAGAAAGTGCCGGCACTTCTAAAATCAAACATAGGTCGACGTACTCGAAATGTTCGGGGCGTGTTGTCACAAAGAGTATCACAAACTGCAGTGCGACGTCCACGAAATAGATTTGAAGAAGCTCATCATGCAAGAAATTCAGCAAGACCTACGCGAATACGACGTCGTGTTTTGGAAGATATGTTCCGTGCTGCATTTGATTACGACCCTTCAATCGACTATAATGTACATGGATATAATGGAATGATGGATGTTATATCCCCACATTGTGAAGCGGCTAAATTCTCGGGTGAAACGGCTGGAATGTATTGAGCTAACGGGAAAGTAAAATTGCCGGAATTTGAGCCGCCTCCTGAACCATTACAATCATTAATTTTTGAGACATCACCAGAATCGAAACATTTTTTAAATCATATACAAGAGTACAATTCGTCTTTTCAAATGACTTCTTTCGGCGCTACAAAAATTATAAGAGATCAATTTATGCCGACATTTAAGGTGATTGCATGGAATATTTGATGGTTTTTTCAATGAATAGGGAAAAATTTATTCCTATAACATTGCATACATATTACAGATCCAAGGTCAAATTTATCACCTAGCGGGTTCATTGTTACCGCTCCCTGACGCTAACCATCAATTTTTACAAATATATTTCATCGGAGATAAAAATCGTGAATTAAATCAACGCTACACAATTGGTTCTCACACAAAAAGAGAAATTCTTTGCGAACTAAAAGATTTTTTTCATCAACATAATGAATGTGGACAGAGTTGTTCGTTCTTAAGTAATAAATTTGGTGATTCAATACATCTATGGGTAGCTATAACATTTTTTTCATGCCTGCTAACTATTGGAGGGGGAATCTTGACAGGCAATTTAAAATTGCAAAAGATCTGGCAAATTTGAGATATACAGAAATCTTTTCGAAGCAATTTCAAACTGATCCTTCCTGAAAAATAAAAAAATTGCTAAATATTGGGAATGGTAGAATATAACTGCAATCAAATACACAGTGCAATGAATTAAAACTGGCTCATTTATCATTCGATGCCATAACTTTGCCAGCCGATTTTTTTGTCTTTCTTGAGCTTGAGAACCGTTTCTTAATATGCAGTCAACTAGGCTGAAAATCGATTGGACTCGATTGATTTCACTGATGCACAGCCCAAATTCAGTAGTATTTTTACGGCAAAAACCAATTCTTTCTTAACGCACGAAATGCTTTTTGATTCACTTTTTTGTAAACTAACACAAGTTGCTTCACCAAAAATGCGATTATTCCTTAACTAATACTTATAATCTAACCAATAGAAATCATATAGATTTTATGAGTAGTACTAGCTAAGTATGTATCAGCCACAGTAAAACGTGGGCGGGTCCTCTAGTGTGTATATAAATAAAAATGAATCGTCAAAATGTATGTACGCTCATAACTCAATAACGCCTGGACCAATTTGGCCAATTCTTTTTCTTAAATGTTCGTTGAAGTTCAAAGATGGTTTCTACGGCGAGAAAAATTCGAATAATTTCCGGAAAACCCCTAAAAACAGCTCTTTTCTTGTCCCCATACAAACGTTACAATAAAAATGAATGTTTGTTTGTTAGTAACACTAAGAGAACGGTTGAACCAATCTTGAAATTGAAAGGTTGTTTGTTGTGGATCGGGAAAGGTTTAGAAACAGAATACCTTATACTTTTATTGAGGAGAAGTCGGATAATTGGACAATTCCAAAAAGTAACATTTTCCATGCACATTTTTTCAATTTTTGTTTGTTTTGTTTTTCAATATTTTGATTTGTAAATTATTAGAATTGTTCAATTTTGATCGCTTGCTTTTTTATTCCGGCTATCCAAAGGAAAAATTATTTAAAATTATTCAGTGAAAACTTTACGTGAGTTTCACACAATGTGATCAATTGCATATTGAAATTTGTTACGAAGCCACGAAGAGGTGGCGCTAATATTGGTCGGCGTTCTTTTTGCCATCAACGTATGGCAGCCCAAGGAAAGGCAAGAAGTACTCCCAAAATGCGATTACATACGTGCGGAATTATGGATCGCGGTCAATCAGCTAGCGATCGTAACGATATCACGCACGACTTTTTAAACAATAGCTGCGAGGTTTGATGGTCTTTATCTTGAAGCAACCTATGGTATATATGGTGCTGTTAGATGCTGAATGTATTCTGTTGAGTAGCAAAAAATATGTTTGCCGCACGCACACATTCTTCTTTGGTTGCGGATGGTGATTACACCAGATCAAATTGATGAAATCATTTCAGCGGAAATTCCTGATCCAGAGATAGAAACAGAATTATACGAAACCAATATGGTTCATGTACCTTACGGACATCACAATACCACTTCGGTTTGTATGTCTGACAATAAATGCACGAAACACTACTCATGTGCTTTTCCTTTGGAAACGGAAATGGGAAATGATGGATATTCACTGTATCGGCGTCGCTCACCAGATGACAATGGCAGAACATTTAGCATTTAGAGGCGTGAATATCAACGTTAACAACACATCGAAGTTGACAACACATGGATCGTACCATATTCGCCACTTTTGTCTAATTCACATTCAAAACTCATGTCAATGTTGAATATTGCAGATTGGTGAAATCGATCAAATACGTTTGCAAGTACGTCACCAAAGAAAGCAACATAGCGGTTATTGGCCTTGAACGATATGAGATCAGCAGTATCGAATGGGTGTGAACTGCAATAAAGCGCTTTGTTGGATATTTACTTTTGCAATTCATGAAAGTTTTCCGACTGTTGTGCGTCTCGCGGTTCAACTTCATTTAAGTCATTGCGTATTGTGAATGGTACAGTGTGTGCCACTTTTTGAGAAGCATGCCAGCAGTAGCATTTGCTGGAATATGATAATCACTTTAAACAGACGAAGGACAATGCGATAGTTACTTCGCATGCCTCTGAAGTTCGCATACTTTTCGCGAAGATCATTTCGACATATCAGCCTTCAAATTCGCTTTAATTATGGGATACGAAAAAATTACATTGCCGACGACATTTTACATTGTATTCGCTAAGTATTGCAAATGGGCAAATTTCGGTTGATACTTCCAGTGGTTTGATATCAATTTCACCTCCCTTTTGTCAATTCACTTCAACGGAAGATGAATTCATCACGAATGTTTATCTGTCATTGGTTAAATTATCGTAACTGCAATTGCTTGAGTGCACGCGCAATTTTAGCTGCCAAAAATACCGATGTTAATGACTTAAACTGGAAGATTCAAAGTCAAATTCCGGGAGGTTTGCGCTCATATAAATTGATCGATCGTCTTGACAAGGAAGACGAAACCGTAAATTATCCAGTGGAATTTCCAAATTGCGTCTCACAGTTGGATCTGTCATTATTACGTTTCACAATCTCCATGCGCCGAAACTGTGTAATGGAACCCGAATGATTATGACGTAGTTATCGAATACAAGGCACAGCCATTTCAATTCAAACGTATTCAATTTCCAGGGAAAATTGCCCTTGCGTTGACAATCAACAGGACACAAGGAAATCGGGAAATGCTATGTTTTTCACACGGCCAGATATATGTGGCGTGTTGACGAGTTGGATACCCATCTTCTCTGCATATTTACGCACCAGAACAGAAATCAAAAAATTATGTTTATTAAGTTGCGCTACATTAAAAAAATGTAGAAAAATCGAAAATAAATCATTTTCGACACAATATAATTTCAACTTTTTTTCATTTCAAAACACATAATTTCACGCAGGACAACGGCTGCGGGGTCAGCTAGTATATTTATAAATAATAACATTCGACTCTGATTTTGAGTTAGTTTAAGAAAATTTCAAACATATTGAAGACAACTTTTATAATTACAACAGTATATCGAGATTGGCAACCCTGCGTTGTGAGAGAGCAATCAGCTGACACGTTTCTACGGCAAAAATCCAAATGCCGTGGATTACTACGGCGAAGAGAGAAGGGAGTACCGATTTTCGCTGTTCACTTACATTGCACTCCCATAAGATAGGTCGTATCAGCTGACACAGGCCACGGGTTTCCGTTTTAGCTGTTGCGGCTATTACTCTAGTTTTCAACATAACGGTTATATCGAAAGTGGGCGTGGAGATACGTTCCTTCTATAGAGAACATAGGTTCATACGGTTCGTTAAAGTTTTTTCTTGCCAAAGTCTGCAGGGGGTAAACAAAAAGTTCTGCAAAAATATGTCATTCAGAGATTATTGAGTCCAAGTACAGCATATATTTGTTCTTTGATAAGGTGGTATACTTTAAATGAATTGTTAATGCAAACTTTTATCCCGTTATTTTAATTACTTCTTGATTTGTGTACTGGAAAGTGAAACCATCAAATGGAATTTAAAATTGGTTATATAGGAAGTAGTCGTGGTCGTTGTCCCATTTCGTTCATTTTCGTACTTTCTTCGAAATCGGGTCCCGAGATATGTGATTTCACCAAAAAGTTGGCGGTGCCACGCGCATCGCCCAGTTTTCGCTCCGGCTCCCATAAAGCCCTTTTATACCGTCCCGAAAGTAAAATTCAATGTTTCTGGCGTAATTAAGTATTGATTTATTACAGTTTTAGTATTTTTGACCATTATATGGAGAGTGAGCGGGGTTATCTTCCAATGTTATCCATTTTTACACTGTCGGTAGGAGTTATTATAATATGGACGACTTTGATTATTGTAGCTTTAGTGGTTTAAGAGATATGTACATTAAACTTATTAGAAGGTGGGGCCCCATCCACTTTTTAAAAAAATGTTTCCCATAGGTGGCCCTTACTACTGCGATAACCTCTGCCAAATTACAGTTTGATATCTTTATATAGTGCTGAGTTATGGCAATTTATATGTTTTCAATTAATGGCGATTTGTAGGCGTGGCAGTGGTGCGATTACGCCCATCTACGATCTCGTATTTTTTTTTTTTGGCATTAACGGACCCGTATAGCATTATTTCATTTAGGTATCTTGCACGGACAGGCAGACAGTCACCCAGTTTTCAACTTTTCTCGTTATCCTGATCATTTATATATAATTGTGTATAATCCTATGTCTATCTCGATTAGTTTTAGACTCTACTACTCTGTAGCAGGTTAACAGGTTGCAAGAGTATAAAAATTGCATACTACTATGCTCAAAAAACAAAACAAAAATCAGAGAACATGAAACATAGAGAAGGTGCAAATTGAATTCTGTATGTTGTTCGATTGGACGGTTAACAGAGCTTATAAGATTGCGACACGGAATTTCACCATTCTCGCTGCTATTTAGCAGAATTGAGCATGTGCAATGGCAGAAATATGTATTGTAAAGCGACTGAATTCATACGAGAATGAATAAAGAGAATTGCTTTGTAGAAAAATATAGGTATACAAAATATACAAAATCACACAGAGAATGTAAAAAAGCATTCTCTGAGTGACATATGCATGCTTATTTTGTATTATATGAAGCATTGTTTTCCGAAAAATTTTAAACATTTTATGTGATAAATTAAATACAAAATAAGTTTAAATAAATTATTATTTCAAAAATGATATTAATTTCGACTATTATATTACATCAATTTCGACTATTGTAAAATGAAGATGTGCTAAATGAACTTAAATGTGCTCATATAAATACTTCCATTCATTCCTTCCATTTCTTAAAAAAAATTAATGACCTTCATGAAATATGCATATTCGCATTATTTCGTTATCATTTCCATATTTATACCAATAGAATTTCTTTGACACATGCATATGTACATACAGACATTCATAATAACAAGTGTCGCACGCTTCTTTCGCATCTCCGTTGTCACGGTCAACCAATGGCCGAAACTTGCGTTTTGTCAAAGAGTCAAGTGCTGAACACATTGAGCGCGACAGACTGCAAGCGACATCTGTCAAATATTAAAATACACACGTTCTTATGGACACAGTTATGTAGTTGTGCAGCTGCCTCAATCGAATGGCCGCCGATTGTCAACGCTTCCCTTGCCCTTGTAACAGCTTTGCCTACAAACGTGCGTAAATATGTATGTACATATGTATACTTATGAGCGTGAATACATATTGACGCAGATTTTTACGAGTAACGGAAAAATATTTTAAAATAAGTAAATATTAATGGTACTCATTTAATTTCGCATGTATGCAATAATTGCGAACTTACAAAGTTGCCACTACGGTTAAATGAGTGCCCAATGGCAAAACATGATAGCAAAACTCGTACAAGTCAGCTGTTTATTTGTTCAAAGTGAATATTTTAAAATGCCGAGAGTGAGCGAAAAACAAAAACTTCTTAAATTATTAGAAGAAGCTGCATTAAATGATTGTTAAACAGTGTGCCGTTTATTCAAAATAGTGTGCCTGAGTGTAAGGAATTCTTAAACGACGTGTTATGGGAACTTGATGAGACTAGACTCAAGAAGATTACACACGTAAACTGGAAAACCTTCGACTTTATTTTAAATTTAATAAAGGACGATGCGTCGTTCAACCAAATACGTTATTGCAAACAATACCCTCTCAAAACACAATTAGCAATCGTATTATATCGCTTAGACTCAAACGGTGAAGGCGCTACTCTGTCTAAGATTGCTGGCTTGTTTGGAGTTAGTGATGGTGGTATCATTCAGGTTAGTGTTTGTCATTGTTTTGTTAGATTAATGTTTATCTTTTTCTTTATATTAGAATTTGACTGATAGAATTTTTAAAGCACTGTTAAAGCATAAAGATCAGTATCTGTTTTGGCCAAATAGCGATGAACGTAAAAAGCTCGTGTCAGAAACCTGGGGTAAATTGCCAAACTGCGTAGGATACGTCGATGGTACTGAAATTCCTTTGGCGGAAAAACCTTCTCAAGACCCAGAAGCTTACTTTTCACGAAAGCACCAATACTCAGTTAAAGTTCAAGCCGTTTGTGACCATTCGCTTCAAATAAGACATTTAGTGTTAGGCTATCCAGGTAGCGTACATGATGCACGTATTTTTAGTAACTGCGAATTGTCGAATGACGCCGATGTGTTTTTTGGAGGAGCTTAATGGATCGCAGGTGACAGTGCTTATAAATTGTCACGAACTGTTATAACACCATTTAGAGAAAACTCTAGAGAACTAACACAGGGTCAGCGAACTTTCTTTAACAAAATATTCAGTCGTTATAGGATTAGAATTGAACATTGTTATGCCATGAATAGGTAGGTAGGAGTGCAGCCCTATCGGGCTCAATTAGCACTTGATGTGCCATTTTAATACACTATTCGTAGAACCTTTTGTATCTGCTATTACGTTTCACTTTCTCTCTCAAACCATTTCGAGGTTTCGATGAATCTACTTATGTTCGATACGCTTTTGGTGAAAATCCATTCAAGGTTTGGTGCTTGGTGGATTCCGAGTGTTTTGTGTCGGATCTGTGCTAGAGCTGGGCATTCGCAGAGAAAGTGGAAGATTGTTTCCTTGTTCCCTGCTACTCCGCAGCCATGGCAGATGTCGCTGTAGGGCATACCCATTTTGGACGCATGTTCCCCAAATGGCCAGTGCCCTGTTGTAGTAGCTGTTATTCTGTAAATACTTCTTCTTGACCTCTTTAATAAGTCATTGGTTCTTTTATTGTCATATGTTGGCCATAATTGTTTAGTTATGACGCATATTTTTCCACCTGTTGTTTGCAATTTGTTGGAATTGTCTATTGATCTCTCCTTTTATCGATCCCAGCGGGCTTGGTATTAGCTCCGCCTCGGATTCATTGAGGAAAGCTCCTGCCTTTGCCAACTTGTCTGCTTTTTCGTTACCGAAAATGTTCCTGTGGCCGGGAACCCAGATCAAGTTTAGTTGGAGCTTGTCTTTTATTGAGCTTAGTGCTCTCTTGCAGTTGTGAACTATGCTGGAATTTGTCATGGGTGAAGACAATGCCAGGAGGGCCGTCTGGCTATCCGTAAATGTAGTTGCTTTATGTATATTCCCGTGGTTTTCTAATAGAACTTCGCAGGCTTTTTCTATGCCCAGTACTTCTGCTTGGAAGATGTTAGCCGAGTTCGGTAGACGTATAGAGAGAGATATGCCTAGATCAGCGGAGAATACCCCCGTGCCTACTCCGCAGTCCATTTTGGACCCGTCGGTATAGACTGAGATGGTATCCTCCTCTGCCATTGAACCTCTTCTCCATTCTCGTCTAGATGGTATCCTCACCTGGAAGTGTCTATTGAAATCCAGCTTTGGGAGAATGTAGTCTGATTTGTTAGTGGTGAGCTTGTTTAGAATTACACTATGTCCGTATTTCTGCTGATTCCAACCTCCCAATTCTTTCATTCTTATCGCCGCAATAGCTGCTGTTTTGTGAATAAAAATGTCCATTGGTAGTTGATGCAGGATCACATTGAGCGCATCAGTCGGACATGACCTGATTGCACCCGTAACACCCGCACATGCTGCTCTTTGTATTCCATTTAATTTTCTAATGTTGTATTGTTTGTTTAGCGCTGGCCACCACACCAGAGCTCCATATGTAAGTATAGGTCTTATGACAGCCGTATACATCCACATGATTATACTTGGTTTAAGGCCCCAATTCCTGTTGACGATTTTCTTACAAGTATAGTAGGCCATGTATGCTTTGTTTATTCTTTTTTCTATATTTATTTTCCATCACAGTTTGGTGTCAATCTCCACCCCCAAGTATTTAGCTGTGGGGGATAGAGCGAGTGTTATACCGTTTAGTACCAGAAGTTGGAACTGAGGTATTTTGGTTCTGCTTGTGAATAGCATCAGCTCTGTTTTGTTCGGGTTAACTCCCAGACAATTGTTTTTAGCCAATAGGTTTAACCTACGAAGTGCTCTTTCCATAATCTCGCTGACTGTTAGAGGAAACATACCTGATACCAACAACACTATATCGTCTGCATACGTTACTGCTGTCACTCCTCTTCCGTTTAGTTGGAGTAGTATTTCGTTCAGCGCTGCAACCCATAGAAGCGGAGAGAGGACCCCCCCTTGAGGCGTCCCTCTACTCACATAGCTTGTTTGTGTTGCAGCGCCGTTTGAAGCTATAATCTTCCTATTCTCAAGCATCGATAGTATCCATCTGCACACAGTGTCGTCTATGCCACCATGTGCCAGAGAGTTAATTATCGCATTTACTTCTATGTTGTTGAAGGCGCCCTCCATGTCTAGCCATGGTGTAGTGATTTTTCGATTACCCTTATCACCTCGTGAAGGGCGGTTTCGGTTGATCGGCCCTTCATGTACGCATGTTGGGACTTCGATAACTTCTCCGCCATTATTGTTCTTACGTGTAGATCTATTAGCCTTTCTAGTACCTTCAGCATAAAGGAGGTAAGGCTTATAGGTCTAAAATCTTTGGCATTCTCGTGTGTTCTTCTGCCTGGTTTTGGAAGGAACACAACTTTACTCCTTTTCCAACTTCTTGGGATGTAAGATAGTTGAATGCTAGCCTTGTATATATTTTCAAGCCTTAGAACCATTGGTTCTACCAGTTTTTGCAGCATTATGGGCATAATCCCGTCAGGACCTGCCGCTTTAAATGGTGCAAAGCTATATATGGCATATTTGATTTTTATTTTGTCTATTATTTGGCTTCGATAGTCAGCTGCGTTCAGCGGTGGTTCCGGTTGAACCCTCGTTGAAGGTGTTTGCTGACTCCCGGGGAAGTACGTTGTGATTAGTACCTCCAGGGACTCTTTTGCCGAGGAGGATAGCATTTTACTCAACCTAGCGGTTTCTCTGCAACTTTCTATCGATGTCCAGAAAGATCGCCATGAGTCCTTTTTAGCTTTCCTGACTGCTTTTTTGTATTCTTTTATAATGTCTTGTGCTCATATAATTAAGTCATTCAGTACTTTTTTACGACATGGTAAAAAACAAGGTATACTACTTTATGCAACTTTCCTAATATTGCGCGAGCAAAAAGTTCCGTTATGCTAAGAACGCCACCGCTTTACATCGCATTCAAGTATTTTCTTTTGGGAGAGTTTTAGTCAATTTTCCATTTGCTGTCAATAAAAGTGGGCTCACATAATTAAGTCATTCTGTTTGAAACTGGTAAATTTAAATTTTTTCTTCACAATTTACATCAATATTGTTCTTTTTTACTAAATTAGGTTATTTTTAACAAAATTTGTAGTCATCGTCGTCATGGGCAAGAATAAAAGCACAACTTCAAGCGAAAGAAGGGTCATATGGGAATGTTTTCAAAAATATCAAAATATTGCCAAAGTTGTAGTTGTTTTAGGATTTTCTCGAGGCAAAATTAATAAACGTGTTCAATTTTATAAAGAAAAAAATAAGACTTTTGAAAATTTACCGCGTGAAAAGCCAAGAAAGACCACCCGCCCTGAGAATAGGGTCTTAGTAAGGCTAAGTAAGTCTGATCCATTTTTAACCTCCACAGAAATTAGGGCTCAATTAGAGGAATACCACGGCGTACAAATATCTGCACAAACTGTACGAAGACGACTACAAGAAAATTCATTGAATGGCCGTTTAGCAAGACGAAAACCTAACGTTTCGAAAAAAAATATTGAAAAGCGAAAAGCGTTTGCTAAAGACCATCTCTGGGAGGACTCTAAATTTTGGAATTTGGTGGTTTGGAGTGACGAATCCAAATTTAATGCATTTGGTAATGATGGGAAACCATATGTAAGACGACCCCCTTTGCAAGAACTCAATCCCAAGAACATTAAAAAAACCGTGAAACATGGTGGTTCATCGGTGATGGTGTGGGGTTGCTTTACGTCATAAGGCGTTGGCCCGATTGTTAAAATAGACGGGAAAATGACAGGTGAAATGTACAAAGGAATACTGGAGAACAATTTAGACGGTGACTATGTGGACAATTTACCGTTAGCTTGGATTTCCCAGCACGATAACGACCCCAAACACTGCTCGCGGGTCGTTAAAATTTGGATACGTAGTCGAAATATTAAAATTCTGGATTGGCCAGATCAAAGTCCGGACGTAAACTCCATAGAAAACCTATGGGGGATTATAAAAATAGCCGTAGCTGCACGAAAACCTCGCAACAAAGATTCTTTATGGGAAATAATACAGACAGAGTGGTACAAAATAAGTCCCGCTCAATGTGCTACTTTAGTCCAAACAATGCCTAAGCGATGTACTGAAGTGCTACGTAATAAAGGATATCCAACTAAGTATTAGTCTTAGGTAAGGTAAAACTGCAAAAAAATGCCGTAAACTTCGAATAACTACATTTTTCTTTAAGTGACTTAATTATATGAGCACAACAACTTGGATGTGCTAAGCGATTGAACGCAAAATTTTTATTATTTTAGAAGTTAAATAAAAAATAAGTATTCTGTTTTGAACTGAATTAAAATTTCTTGCATTTTTTGTAAAATTAAGTTTCATTCCTGTACCATAGAAGTTGCTTTGAATAAACTTTCGTTCTGTTACTGGCGTGACTTAATTATATGAGCACAAGGTAGCTGCCAGATTTTGGTTCTAAAACTCTCATTGAAAGCTTTCCTTAGTTGTGTTCTCAAACTCTTGAGTTCACTGTTCCACCAAGGAAGAGACTTTCTCTTTTCAAAACTGTTAGCGGAGTAGATTTATTAAAAGATGTGGTTAAGATTTTTTCCAACTTCTCTACTTCTGAATCTAATTCCTCAGGATTTCTGATACTCTTATTGCCTCCCTTTTCAAGGCATTTTGTTTATACTGGTAAATTTTCCCCATGCCGTTCTTCTATGGTTCCGGTATATGGAGGCACACTGTACTTCTCGCGGATGCTGAAGAGTATCCAAGAGTGATCCGACATGGAAGGCTCATCGGGTACCCTCCAGTTATCCACAACGAGACTGTGTGTGTCTGTTGATAGCGTGAGGTCAAGCACTTCCTACCACCCCGGAAACCTATCCGAGCTTGGGAAAATAAATGTTGGCTTATCGCCCTTGTTGCAAATACTTAGATTACTATTCAAAATATACTGCAAGAGTGACTCACCTCTGGTGTTTATATTGAAGCTACCCCATACGGTGTGCCTTGCGTTTGCATCATACCCTATTAGGACATCATCCTTCCTGTTCTCCTCTACTAGTCTGGCGAGCGGGGCCGGTGGTAAGTCTTCGTCATGGGCCAAGTAGGTCGAGACCAAGAAGAAGGGCTTTTCCTTCTGTTCCACCTTTACCACTGTGATATGTGCTGTGCTGTAATTAGGACAAAGAAATGTATTTATACTTTTATTGATAAGAATGCATGCCCTAGGTTTACATCTGTTCCGTGTGTAAAACAGGTTATAGTTGGTGCTGTTTAGCCCTTTAATGGTATCATCATTGACCCAGGGCTCCTGTACTAGGCTGATGCCCCTCTCGTTCACGAGGGTTGTCAGATTTGCTGTAGCACTCTTCGAGTGCTGCAGGTTTATCTGTACGCATCTTATGTTATTGGGCATCTCGGGTTTCTTCGATGCCCACATTCCTTAGCAACTGGCTGGCGTCGTCGACCTCTTCCGTGTCTTCTTCGTCAGCCGCTTTGTCGCCTTGGAAGATTTTTAGTCTGGCCTTGCGGATTCCGAAGCTGATTTTGTAGTCAGTCTTCTTCAGAGCCTCAATGGACTCATCACAAATGGCCACTAGTATTGGCTTGCTTGCTTTATTCGGTTTTTCCTCCTTGATTAGCTGCCACTCATCTATACCTGGTATAGATTTGTTCTGCAGCTTAATGCACCTCAGGAGTTTTTCGCCTGGCTCCTCTAGAGGGGTAACCAAATGCGAGCACGAGGTCTCTTTGGAATGTCCCTGGCGGGTATAAGCCTCAATTTGAGGCCTACGACGGCGTTGTTAATTTAAGCAACACTACTCGCGAAATCTAGCGAGGCCTGGTCCGCGCACCTGATGACCCTGTAGCCCCTGAGGGTCTCAGAGGAGTCAAACTCCGGATGAGGGCCCGCAGGATTGTCGAGTACATAGCTTAGCACCGTACTCGACAATCTGACGTCGATCTCCACCCATCTCTCCTGTATTGTGCTCGGTGAGGAGGAATTTCCATCTATGATGGCCACCTGCAGGCTATACCTGGCTACATCGCAGAAATGCCTTGCCGTTGTTGTGCTGCTGTGTTCACCTTCACTCCGCTTCGGTTTTTTGGGCTGAGTTCCGGGTACCTCTGTGATGGAGCGATTTCTCTTCTGAGAAGTGCTCTCTCGTTTGCTTTCTTCTTGAGGTTGTGATTGCTTCCTTTTCAGGTAGCCTTCATATTCCTCTACGATAGATTTGAGGCGCTTTGTTTCAGCCTCATTCACTGGGGTACCGGCTGCCTGGTCCTTGGCTATCTTTCCTAGTATGAAGACTGCCCTCTGGTACCGGTTTTTCCTCAGCTGATTTTGGTGTTTCCTGCGCTTCTTTTTGTTCTCTCCTTTAGCCGCCAGTGCACTTTGGTTGGTGCTCATGGCAGCCTTGGAGGTGGACGCTTCCTCCTTTACATCTGTGGTTTTCACTGCTGTATCTACCGATATACTTTGGTTGGTATGTCCGGTAGTACTCTTACTCGTCTCCTGGCTGGAGGCAAGTAGTTCGTCTCCATCGGATTCCGATAGCTCATGTCCTTACTCCTTGCTGTTGTCGTCAATATGGTTGTTGTAGTTGGTGTTGTTGTTGTATTATTGTTTGCGTTCATATTTGGTCCCATGAGTAATCCGGAAAGGGTTAGTCACTCGTCCGCAGAGCCGGTATGCGGAGAGAAGGCTTTTATACCTCCGACCTCGCCCGGGCATCGGAGGGGACCGTTCGCGATCAGCTATTTATTACCCCCCGCTGACCATTCAGCCCTCGGCACGGGTACCTCGACACCTTGGAATTGTTAAGTTATGCAAACAATGAATAAAAGAATTTGTACTAACAATTAAAAGCTTACTTATTGGAATAAATTCAAGTTTTATATACAGATTAGAGCATTTAAAAAAAAATAAAAAATAAATATTTTGGCATTTAAACCAAACTTTTGAGCGTGGTTCCGAAGAAAAACGAAAAATTTAGAGTACGCTTTCTTTTGCGGATCATAACCTTACGAATATGCCTCCTTATGTTTCGGCAAGGGGCTCTTCCTCAAGCATTTTCTTGTTTGACGTATCAACACTTGACAATCTTTCGTGCTCCAATCTTATTTTCTCCATTTCGATTTTAAGCAGTTGGTTTCTACAATATATAATGTTGAGTAAATCTTTAGTTTGTCGTTCTGTCCAACGAAAAGTTCCATTTATCCGCGAACGTTTTTTCTATACACATGTGTCACTTCAATAAATGAATTTTTGATGACTCATGCCCAGCTTTTGACCGATGCTACGGCTGCTACTATGCCGGTCTCTTTCGACCAATTCAGCGATTTTATCGCAATTTTCGACGACAGACCTTCCGGAGCGTGGCGCATCTTCGACCACCTCTACACCAGAACGAAAACGTTGAAACCATCGTTGTGCGGTGGAAATGGGAACTGTATCGGGTCAATAAACTGCACAAATTTTATTGGCAGCTTGAGATGCATTTTTGCCTTTATCGTAGTAGTACTGTAAAATATGCCGTATTTTCTCTTTATTTTGCTCCATGTTTGCGACACTATAACTCACGAACGACTTTAAAGAAACGACAATCAATCAAACACTTGTGAAATGAGCTTTCCAAAAGGTATAGCATGACCCGATGCGACGAATAAAACTAGAACTACGCGCTTTCAGCGCCAACTAGCGAAAATACCGCAAGACTTTTTTGACAACCTATTATTTATCTTCTTATTCTTGGGTATGTGAGACAGAGAACACAATAAAAATTCAAGTTTTCACTTCTGCCTGCATTCCCGGAGTGCAACCCCCCTCGGTTTTTTTTAAGTCCTGTTTACTTTGGAACGCACCTTTTAGGCAAAAAATAGTTGGGGTTCTCACAACTCGTCGTAAAGCATCGTAAAATCGCAAAATTATAAATTTTTATATTTGTTTAAAAAAATTGTTGTTGGATTTCATACAAAAATGAGTTTACACGTTCGGATTGTTGGAAAAGACTTTCGGCGATAATTGCTTGTCGGGAGCAAGTGCTTTCGAATTATTAGAGCATCAAGAACGCGTTGAAAACGAATCGTCAACATCAACACGTCAATAAAATAAAGGAATTTGTGCTTGAGAAGCGTTGATCAGAGATATTAGTGGCGTCGTTGAAATATCGGAAAATCACTGAAAACCATTTTGACAGATCATTTGGGGCTAAAAAAGCGAAAGCACAATTGGTGCCAAAACAATTCAGTTTTTTTTTTTAAACAGCGTCGCGTTAATGTCTGTAAAAAAATGCTTTCCGACTATCAGCGTGTCATGAAGGGTATTGTTATTGACAACAAGGATTTGATTGTTATACGCCGTTTGCAGGAAGCTATTTGGAAATAGGTAAAAGAGGGCTAAGTTCGGGTACAACCGAACATTTTATACTCTTGCAACTTCCAAAAATTAAAGCCAGGACCCTCTACTGACTGACACATAAGGTTTGTTAGAAAAACGAAAACTATTATATGAAGTATATGGAAGTTGGGGTAGAATCGTCCAGATTTTATTTATTTATCCCAATACCACATACTATTAACATGTCACTAACTATAAAACTAATCATATAGAGTAAAGTCAGCCGGATGTTCGAAAATCATATCAGTTATATGGGGGGTAAGTCAAGTTTTCGATGAAATTTATCTATTTTAGGCACAAAGATACACTGTTATTAGTAAAACACGTTCTTTTATTTTGATTGAGATAACTCACATATGCGGTACAAAGTCACCCGGAAGTTCGATCATCTGTATATTAGTTATATGGGGGCTTAGGGTAGTAATGGTTCGATTCAAAGAAGTACTATCCCTGAATCATAATTATAAATCTCAGACATTGACCGATATTTTCGAACAAAAGTCAACTATAGGTACTGGGGTCCAAATACTCGGTACCTAGGAGCTTAAACAGTTTTTGTTGGATTTGAACAATTTTTTATCATAAGGTGGTATACACAATAGGCATTATTCGTTCAAAGTTTAATCCTGTTATATTAATTGTTTCTTGATTTGTGTGTTGGCTAGTGAAAGAATCAATTGCATTTTAAAATTCTGCTATATGGGAAGTAGGCGTGGTTATCGTCCGATTTCGTTCATTTTCACAACGTGCCATAGAAGTATGAAAGGAATGCCACGTACCAAAATTTAGTTAGTCGGGTCCCGAGATATGGGATTTCACGAAAAAGTGTGACACCGCCTATTGCCCAATTTTTACCCCGGCTCTTTTAAAGCCTTGTCATACCATCCCGGTGGAAAATTTTTTACGTTTCTGGGGCATTTATGTAGTTATAGATTTATCGCACTTTTAATAGTTTTGAACAATAGCGTTATATAGGGAGTGAGTGGGTTTTCATTAGATTTCATCCATATTCTACTATCGATAGCAGTTCTTGTAATATTTGTGCTGTGAGAATTTGGTTGTTGTAGCTTAAGTGGCTTAGGACATACTATGAGCGGGAAACGGTCAAAATTCTAAAATTAAAATTCTGAAGTCAAAATTCCGGAATCAAAATTCTGGGTCGACAAAATTCTGGAAATCGGAGATCCGCAATTCCTTCGCTTTTTTTGGCTGCATTTCAAAATTCTAGTTTTTCATAATTCCGGAATTTACGTTTTCCAGAATTAATTCTGGAAATTTTTTCCCCAAAATTTGAGCCAAATCGTGTATCTTATATAAATTTGCTTATACATACATAATAATATAACATAAACAAAACATAAAGTCCAAAATGGTTCCAAAATTCAAACATGTTTATCGGAAAGACAAAAAACAACATTATTAACAAATAAAGATCAAATAGAGACTACATTAATGGATCATGAGAATGTTCATTTCTTTTTTTTTCGTGTAACATGTTCACAGACATCGAATTGTGTGACAATAAGCACAGTACATTTGTTTTTAATTCGTTCAGAACAAGTCCAGTTAAATGTTTTCTTATTTTTTCGTTCCAAATACATAGAAGAAGTAGCCGTCGACGTTTAACATGTCTTTTCCTTTATTGGACTTCACCACAGTTAAATTTTCCATCATTTCACAAAAATATTTAGCACGTTTTTATTAATGAAATTGCAGTAACACATTGCTTAGTCAGTACATATATGTATGTATATGTAGGTACATAGTAAACTAAATCATTATGATAGTACAAAAAAGTAAATGAAGAACAACAAACAAAGCAATAACAATAACAAATACAATCATGGTAGTACAAAAAAGTACATGAACAACAACAAACAAAGAAATAACAATAACAAATACAATCATGCAATTGTAAAAAACTACTTACTAGGCAATAAAAAGTGCGCACTTTTTTTATTATCAACACGCATTTTTAATCATTAATTACAGAATTTTGCCATTCAGAATTTTGCGATTCAGAATTTTGCAATTTAGAATTTCGTTATCCAGAATTTTGAATTCCAGAATATTGACTTCCATAACTTTGATTCCCGATGTTCCGACTTCCGGAATTATGAATGCAGAATTTCCAAAAAAGCAGAAGTTTGGTTTTCGTATAATTACAATTACAAAATTTTCTAATTGCTTATGGTTTTTAAATTTATCCACAATTTTTTTTATAGATGTGGGATGTCTTCCAACAATTTTAGAAATTTGTCGCAAAGATTTCCCATTTTTCTTTAAATCAATAATGATTTTCCTGGTTTCCAAGGATATTTCGGTTCTCATGACTTTATGTATATTAATTTGTTTACCTCACTGACTGTTTCACTTTAAATAACAACTACGAATGAAGAAGGAAAATGCCGAATTTACTTTACCAACCAATGTGCATGCAAAAACTTCTTGAAATATAACGGTATCTCGAAGCAATGAATTTTAAACAGAAATGTTGACTCACTTTTGACGCGTAAAATATGGCATTCTTTAGTTTAACTATATTTAGAAAATCACACCGTTTATTTATTGTTGTTTTTTTGCTCTTGTTCTTTTAGTATTGAATTAACCTTTATGCTTGTATAATTAGAATTGATGTGACTTTCGATTTGAGCTTGTAATTATACGAAAACCAAAATTTCCAGAGGTGTTGACTCACTTTTGACGCTCACAGTATATAATATATAGTAAACTTATTAGAGGTCAGCCTGGAAATCCAACACAGGATTGCTCTTGCCAACAGGTGCTACTTCGGACTGAGTAGGCAATTGAAAAGTAAAGTCCTCTCTCGACGAACAAAAGCCAAACTCTATAAGTCGCTCATAATTCCCATCCTGCTATATGGTGCAGAGGCTTGGACGATGACAGCAACCGATGAGTCGACGGTACGAACGATGAGCTGTTCGAGATATACGACGACATTGACATAGTTCAGCGAATTAAAAGACAGCGGCTACGCTGGCCAGGTCATGTTGTCCGGATGGACGAAAACACTCCAGTTCTGAAAGTATTCGACGTAGTACCCGCCGGGGGAAGCAGAGGAAGAGGAAGACCTCCACTCCGTTGGAAGGACCAAGTGGAGAAGGACCTGGCTTCGCTTGGAATATCTAATTGGCGCCACGTAGCGAAAAAAGAAACGACTGGCGCGCTGTTGTTATCTCGGCTATAATCGCGTAAGCGGTGTCCACGCCAATTAAGAAGAAGAAGAAACTTATTAGAGGGCGGGACCACGCCAACTTTTTCAAAAAATTTTTGCCTACAGCTGCCCTTGACTTACTTTGTACCAATTTATAGTTTTATATTTTAATTTAGTGCTTAGTTATGGCTCTTTATAAGTTTGTACGAAGAAACTTGCATACCAAGTTTCACCAAGATGTCTCAATTTTTACTCAAGTTACAGGCCAAATGTTTGACTATCAAGTAATTCGGTTGACTTTCAGAGATGTTACTTGATCAGTGAAAACCATTTTAAAAGATCATTTGGGCCTAAAAAAGTGAAAGCACGATTGATGCCGAAATCACTAATGTTGTTTCGAAAAAACGGCGTTGCGGTAATGTCTGTGAAACAATGTGTTTAAATGAGGCTGCCTGGCGTGAGGATGATTTTTTGTTTGTCAATCACTAATATTCGAGGGGGTAAAAGTTGAAAAAAAAAAATCCAAAAAATTTTTTGAAGCACCCTAATATGTATACACCACTCGACCTGGCAAAAACCCTAGTACAACACACCAAACCTGGGAACACCACCACAAAATAGCCAAAAGTAATTGGATCATTGCTTAGAGGACATTCGTTTTTATACATTCGCTCATACACTGCGCGGCGTCAACACCTCACGCTACACTACCCCGATTATACAATTCGACCGTAATCCGCGTCAACTCGATCGCGGGTACCGGCAAATCGTTTTTGGAACTGGAGTCTCGCTGCCCCGCCCGTCCTTATTCATATGTAATAACTTTATTAAATATAAATTTATTGATTTAAATAAAATTGCTTAAAAAAACAAAGTATATACAGAGTGAAACGGATATTTTCATTTTAATTAAAGCAGTGGTGTGTGCTTCCCAATATATTGAATATCGAACATCGTGGCAACGGTGAGCCGAAATCGAAAAAGCCACGTCAAAGCGTGTCAAAAATGTTGACAACTTTCTTCGATTATCGGGGTGTATTGCACTCCTAAAATTTAAAATTATGTACAAAGTCTTATTATTTTTGCCAATAGTAGTATATAAGTAAGCACCCCATACATTCAAAAAGTATCATATGATGCACTAATATCATATGATACAAAGTAATATAATATGACACCACTAAATCTCTGAGAGTGCGACACGTGTAGTGGCAACCTGTGGGAAGCGCTGCGTCAGCGAAGTGCCAACCTGTGGGAAGCGCAGCGTCAGCAAACTCCGTACCCGTTGCAGCGGCAAACATAG